>NW_027469505.1:0-118270 GCF_051020765.1 Lasioglossum baleicum | reverse complement strand
CTCGACTAGCCTGCGGGATGCATCCTCTCGCACGTGTTTTTACTCGACTAGCCTGCGGGATGTATCCTCTCGCACGTGTTTTTACTCGAGTAGCCTGCGGGATGCATCCTCTCGCACGTGTTTTTACTCGACTGGCCTGCGGGATGCATCCTCACGCATGTGTTTTTACTCGACTAGCCTGCGGGATGCATCCTCTCGCACGTGTTTTTACTCGACTAGCCTGCGGGATGCATCCTCTCGCACGTGTTTTTACTCGACTAGCCTGCGGGATGCATCCTCTCGCACGTGTTTTTATTCGACTAGCCTGCGGGATGCATCCTCTCGCACGTGATTTTACTCGACTAGCCTGCGGGATGCATCCTCTCGCACGTGTTTTTACTCGACTAGCCTGCGGGATGCATCCTCTCGCACGTGTTTTTACTCGACTAGCCTGCGGGATGCATCCTCTCGCACGTGTTTTTGCTCGACTAGCCTGCGGGATGCATCCTCTCGCACGTGTTTTTACTCGACTAGCCTGCGGGATGCATCCTCTCGCACGTGTTTTTACTCGACTAGCCTGCGGGATGCATCCTCTCGCACGTGTTTTTACTGGAGTAACCTGCGGGATGCATCCTCTCGCACGTGTTTTTACTCGACTAGCCTGCGGGGTGCATCCTCTCGCACGTGTTTTTACTCGACTAGCCTGCGGGATGCATCCTCTCGCACGTGTTTTTACTCGACTAGCCTGCGGGATGCATCATCTCGCACGTGTTTTTACTCGACTTGCCTGCGGGATGCATCCTCTCGCACGCGTTTTTACTCGTCTCGGCTGCGGGATGCATCGTCTCGCACGTGTTTTTACTCGACTAGCCTGCGGGATGCATCCTCTCGCACGTGTTTTTACTCGACTAGCCTGCGGGATGCATCCTCTCGCACGTGTTTTTACTCGACTAGCCTGCGGGATGCATCCTCTCGCACGTGTTTTTACTCGACTAGCCTGCGGGATGCATCCTCTCGCACCTGTTTTTGCTCGACTAGCCTGCGGGACGCATCCTCTGGCACGTGTTCTTTACTCGACTAGCCTGCGGGATGCATCCTCTCGCACGTGTTTTTACTCGACTAGCCTGCGGGATGCATCCTCTCGCACGTGTTTTTACTCGACTAGCCTGCGGGATGCATCCTCTCGCACGTGTTTTTACTCGACTAGCCTGCGGGATGCATCCACTCGCACGTGTTTTTATTCGACTAGAATGCGGGATGCATCCTCTCGCACGTGATTTTACTCGACTAGCCTGCGGGATGCATCTTCTCGCACGTGTTTTTACTCGACTAGCCTGCGGGATGCATCCTCTCGCACGTGTTTTTACTCGACTAGCCTGCGGGATGCATCCTCTCGCACGTGTTTTTACTCGACTAGCCTGCGGGATGCATCCTCTCGCACGTGTTTTTATTCGACTAGCCTGCGGGATGCATCCTCTCGCACGTGATTTTACTCGACTAGCCTGCGGGATGCATCCTCTCGCACGTGTTTTTACTCGACTAGCCTGCGGGATGCATCCTCTCGCACGTGTTTTTACTCGACTAGCCTGCGGGATGCATCCTCTCGCACGTGTTTTTGCTCGACTAGCCTGCGGGATGCATCCTCTCGCACGTGTTTTTACTCGACTAGCCTGCGGGATGCATCCTCTCGCACGTGTTTTTACTCGACTAGCCTGCGGGATGCATCCTCTCGCACGTGTTTTTACTGGAGTAACCTGCGGGATGCATCCTCTCGCACGTGTTTTTACTCGACTAGCCTGCGGGGTGCATCCTCTCGCACGTGTTTTTACTCGACTAGCCTGCGGGATGCATCCTCTCGCACGTGTTTTTACTCGACTAGCCTGCGGGATGCATCATCTCGCACGTGTTTTTACTCGACTTGCCTGCGGGATGCATCCTCTCGCACGCGTTTTTACTCGTCTCGGCTGCGGGATGCATCGTCTCGCACGTGTTTTTACTCGACTAGCCTGCGGGATGCATCCTCTCGCACGTGTTTTTACTCGACTAGCCTGCGGGATGCATCCTCTCGCACGTGTTTTTACTCGACTAGCCTGCGGGATGCATCCTCTCGCACGTGTTTTTACTCGACTAGCCTGCGGGATGCATCCACTCGCACGTGTTTTTATTCGACTAGCCTGCGGGATGCATCCTCTCGCACGTGATTTTACTCGACTAGCCTGCGGGATGCATCTTCTCGCACGTGTTTTTACTCGACTAGCCTGCGGGATGCATCCTCTCGCACGTGTTTTTACTCGACTAGCCTGCGGGATGCATCCTCTCGCACGTGTTTTTACTCGACTAGCCTGCGGGATGCATCCTCTCGCACGTGTTTTTATTCGACTAGCCTGCGGGATGCATCCTCTCGCACGTGATTTTACTCGACTAGCCTGCGGGATGCATCCTCTCGCACGTGTTTTTACTCGACTAGCCTGCGGGATGCATCCTCTCGCACGTGTTTTTACTCGACTAGCCTGCGGGATGCATCCTCTCGCACGTGTTTTTGCTCGACTAGCCTGCGGGATGCATCCTCTCGCACGTGTTTTTACTCGACTAGCCTGCGGGATGCATCCTCTCGCACGTGTTTTTACTCGACTAGCCTGCGGGATGCATCCTCTCGCACGTGTTTTTACTGGAGTAACCTGCGGGATGCATCCACTCGCACGTGTTTTTACTCGACTAGCCTGCGGGGTGCATCCTCTCGCACGTGTTTTTACTCGACTAGCCTGCGGGATGCATCCTCTCGCACGTGTTTTTACTCGACTAGCCTGCGGGATGCATCATCTCGCACGTGTTTTTACTCGACTTGCCTGCGGGATGCATCCTCTCGCACGCGTTTTTACTCGTCTCGGCTGCGGGATGCATCGTCTCGCACGTGTTTTTACTCGACTAGCCTGCGGGATGCATCCTCTCGCACGTGTTTTTACTCGACTAGCCTGCGGGATGCATCCTCTCGCACGTGTTCTTCACTCGACTAGCCTGCGGGATGCATCCTCTCGCACGTGTTTTTACTCGACTAGCCTGCGGGATGCATCCTCTCGCACCTGTTTTTGCTCGACTAGCCTGCGGGATGCATCCTCTCGCACGTGTTTTTACTCGACTAGCCTGCGGGATGCATCCTCTCGCACGTGTTTTTACTCGACTAGCCTGCGGGATGCATCCTCTCGCACGTGTTTTTACTCGACTAGCTTGCGGGATGCATCTTCTCGCACGTGTTTTTACTCGACTAGCCTGCGGGATGCATCCTCTCGCACGCGTTTTTACTCGACTAGCCTGCGGGATGCATCCTCTCGCACGTGTTTTTACTCGACTAGCCTGCGGGATGCATCCTCTCGCACGTGATTTTACTCGACTAGCCTGCGGGATGCATCCTCTCGCACGTGTTTTTACTCGACTAGCCTGCGGGATGCATCCTCTCGCACGTGTTTTTACTCGACTAGCCTGCGGGATGCATCCTCTCGCACGTGTTTTTACTGGAGTAACCTGCGGGATGCATCCTCTCGCACGTGTTTTTACTCGACTAGCCTGCGGGGTGCATCCTCTCGCACGTGTTTTTACTCGACTAGCCTGCGGGATGCATCCTCTCGCACGTGTTTTTACTCGACTAGCCTGCGGGATGCATCCTCTCGCACGTGTTTTTACTCGACTTGCCTGCGGGATGCATCCTCTCGCACGCGTTTTTACTCGTCTCGGCTGCGGGATGCATCGTCTCGCACGTGTTTTTACTCGACTAGCCTGCGGGATGCATCCTCTCGCACGTGTTTTTACTCGACTAGCCTGCGGGATGCATCCTCGCACGTGTTTTTACTCGACTAGACTGCGGGATGCATCCTCTCGCACGTGTTTTTTGCTCGACTAGCCTGCGGGATGCATCCTCTCGCACCTGTTTTTGCTCGACTAGCCTGCGGGACGCATCCTCTGGCACGTGTTCTTCACTCGACTAGCCTGCGGGATGCATCCTCTCGCACGTGTTTTTACTCGACTAGCCTGCGGGATGCATCCTCTCGCACGTGTTTTTACTCGACTAGCCTGCGGGATGCATCCTCTCGCACGTGTTTTTACTCGACTAGCCTGCGGGATGCATCCTCTCGCACGTGTTTTTACTCGAGTAGCCTGCGGATGCATCCTCTCGCACGTGTTTTTACTCGACAAGCCTGCGGGATGCATCCTCTCGCACGTGTTTTTACTCGACTAGCCTGCGGGATGCATCCTCTCGCACGTGTTTTTGCTCGACTAGCCTGCTGGATGCATCCTCTCAAACGTGTTTTTACTCGACTAGCCTGCGGGATGCATCCTCTCGCACGTGTTTTTGCTCGACTAGCCTGCGGGATGCATCCTCTCGCACTTGTTTTTACTCGACTAGCCTGCGGGATGCATCCTCTCGCACGTGTCTTTACTCGACTAGCGTGCGGGATGCATCCTCTCGCACGTGTTTTTACTCGACTAGCCTGCGGGATGCATCCTCTCGCACGTGTTTTTGCTCGACTAGCCTGCGGGATGCATCCTCTCGCACGTGTTTTTACTCGACTAGCCTGCGGGATGCATCCTCTCGCACGTGTTTTTACTCGACTAGCCTGCGGGATGCATCCTCTCGCACGTGTTTTTACTGGAGTAACCGGCGGGATGCATCCTCTCGCACGTGTTTTTACTCGACTAGCCTGCGGGGTGCATCCTCTCGCACGTGTTTTTACTCGACTAGCCTGCGGGATGCATCCTCTCGCACGTGTTTTTACTCGACTAGACTGCGGGATGCATCCTCTCGCACGTGTTTTTGCTCGACTAGCCTGCGGGATGCATCCTCTCGCACCTGTTTTTGCTCGACTAGCCTGCGGGACGCATCCTCTGGCACGTGTTCTTCACTCGACTAGCCTGCGGGATGCATCCTCTCGCACGTGTTTTTACTCGACTAGCCTGCGGGGTGCATCCTCTCGCACGTGTTTTTCCTCGACTAGCCTGCGGGATGCATCCTCTCGCACGTGTTTTTACTCGACTAGCCTGCGGGATGCATCCTCTCGCACTTGTTTTTACTCGACTAGCCTGCGGGATGCATCCTCTCGCACGTGTCTTTACTCGACTAGCGTGCGGGATGCATCCTCTCGCACGTGTTTTTACTCGACTAGCCTGCGGGATGCATCCTCTCGCACGTGAATTTACTCGACTAGCCTGCGGGATGCATCCTCTCGCACGTGTTTTTACTCGTCTAGGCTGCGGGATGCATCGTCTCGCACGTGTTTTTACTCGACTAGCCTGCGGGATGCATCCTCTCGCACGTGTTTTTACTCGACTAGCCTGCGGGATGCATCCTCTCGCACGTGTTTTTACTCGACTAGACTGCGGGATGCATCCTCTCGCACGTGTTTTTGCTCGACTAGCCTGCGGGATGCATCCTCTCGCACCTGTTTTTGCTCGACTAGCCTGCGGGACGCATCCTCTGGCACGTGTTCTTCACTCGACTAGCCTGCGGGATGCATCCTCTCGCACGTGTTTTTACTCGACTAGCCTGCGGGATGCATCCTCTCGCACGTGTTTTTACTCGACTAGCCTGCGGGATGCATCCTCTCGCACGTGTTTTTACTCGAGTAGCCTGCGGGATGCATCCTCTCGCACGAGTTTTTACTCGACTAGCCTGCGGGGTGCATCCTCTCGCACGTGTTTTTACTCGACTAGCCTGCGGGATGCATCCTCTCGCACGTGTTTTTACTCGACTAGCCTGCGGGATGCATCCTCTCGCACGTGTTTTTACTCGACTAGCCTGCGGGATGCATCCTCTCGCACGTGTTTTTACTCGACTAGCCTGCGGGATGCATCCTCTCGCACGTGTTTTTACTCAACTAGCCTGCGGGATGCATCCTCTCGCACGTGTTTTTATTCGACTAGCCTGCGGGATACATCCTCTCGCACGTGTTTTTACTCGACTAGCCTGCGGGGTGCATCCTCTCGCACGTGTTTTTACTCGACTAGCCTGCGGGATGCATCCTCTCGCACGTGTTTTTACTCGACTAGCCTGCGGGATGTATCCTCTCGCACGTGTTTTTACTCGAGTAGCCTGCGGGATGCATCCTCTCGCACGTGTTTTTACTCGACTAGCCTGCGGGGTGCATCCTCTCGCACGTGTTTTTAGTCGACTAGCCTGCGGGATGCATCCTCTCGCACGTGTTTTTACTCGACTAGCCTGCGGGATGCATCCTCTCGCACGTGTTTTTACTCGACTAGCCTGCGGGAAGCATCCTATCGCACGTGTTTTTACTCGACTAGCCTGCGGGATGCATCCTCTCGCACGTGTTTTTACTCGACTGGCCTGCGGGATGCATCCTCACGCATGTGTTTTTACTCGACTAGCCTGCGGGATGCATCCTCTCGCACGTGTTTTTACTCGACTAGCCTGCGGGAAGCATCCTCTCGCACGTGTTTTTACTCGACTAGCCAGCGGGATGCATCCTCTCGCACGTGTTTTTACTCGACTAGCCTGCGGGATGCATCCTCTCGCACGTGTTTTTACTCGACTAGCCTGCGGGATGCATCCTCTCGCACGTGTTTTTATTCGACTAGCCTGCGGGATGCATCCTCTCGCACGTGATTTTACTCGACTAGCCTGCGGGATGCATCCTCTCGCACGTGTTTTTACTCGACTAGCCTGCGGGATGCATCCTCTCGCACGTGTTTTTACTCGACTAGCCTGCGGGATGCATCCTCTCGCACGTGTTTTTGCTCGACTAGCCTGCGGGATGCATCCTCTCGCACGTGTTTTTACTCGACTAGCCTGCGGGATGCATCCTCTCGCACGTGTTTTTACTCGACTAGCCTGCGGGATGCATCCTCTCGCATGTGTTTTTACTCGACTGGCCTGCGGGATGCATCCTCACGCATGTGTTTTTACTCGACTAGCCTGCGGGATGCATCCTCTCGCAAGTGTTTTTACTCGACTAGCCTGCGGGAAGCATCCTCTCGCACGTGTTTTTACTCGACTAGCCAGCGGGATGCATCCTCTCGCACGATTTTTTACTCGACTAGCCTGCGGGATGCATCCTCTCGCACTTGTTTTTACTCGACTAGCCTGCGGGAAGCATCCTCTCGCACGTGTTTTTACTCGACTAGCCTGCGGGATGCATCCTCTCGAATGTGTTTTTACTCGACTAGCCTGCGGGATGCATCCTCTCGCACGCGTTTTTACTCGTGTAGGCTGCGGGATGCATCGTCTCGCACGTGTTTTTACTCGACTAGCCTGCGGGATGCATCCTCTCGCACGCGTTTTTACTCGTCTAGGCTGCGGGATGCATCGTCTCGCACGTGTTTTTACTCGACTAGCCTGCGGGATGCATCCTCTCGCACCTGTTTTTGCTCGACTAGCCTGCGGGACGCATCCACTCGCACGTGTTTTTCACTCGACTAGCCTGCGGGATGCATCCTCTCGCACGTGTTTTTACTCGACTAGCCTGCGGGATGCATCCTCTCGCACGTGTTTTTACTCGACTAGCCTGCTGGATGCATCCTCTCAAACGTGTTTTTACTAGACTAGCCTGCGGGATGCATCCTCTCGCATGTGTTTTTGCTCGACTAGCCTGCGGGATGCATCCTCTCGCACTTGTTTTTACTCGACTAGCCTGCGGGATGCATCCTCTCGCACGTGTTTTTACTCGACTAGCCTGCGGGATGCATCCTCTCGCACGTGTTTTTACTCGTCTAAGCTGCGGGATGCATCCTCTCGCACGTGTTTTTACTCGACTAGACTGCGGGATGCATCCTCTCGCACGTGTTTTTGCTCGACTAGCCTGCGGGATGCATCCTCTCGCACCTGTTTTTGCTCGACTAGCCTGCGGGACGTATCCACTCTCACGTGTTTTTCACTCGACTAGCCTGCGGGATGCATCCTCTCGCACGTGTTTTTACTCGACTAGCCTGCGGGATGCATCCTCTCAAACGTGTTTTTACTCGACTAGCCTGCGGGATGCATCCTCTCGCACGTGTTTTTGCTCGACTAGCCTGCGGGATGCATCCTCTCGCACTTGTTTTTACTGGACTAGCCTGCGGGATGCATCCTCTCGCACGTGTCTTTACTCGACTAGCCTGCGGGATGCATCCTCTCGCACGTGTTTTTACACGTCTAAGCTGCGGGATGCATCCTCTCGCACGTGTTTTTACTCGACTAGCCTGCGGGATGCATCCTCTCGCACGTGTTTTTACTCGACTAGCCTGCGGGATGCATCCTCTCGCACGTGTTTTTACTCGACTAGCCTGCGGGATGCATCCTCTCGCACGTGTTTTTATTCGACTAGCCTGCGGGATGCATCCTCTCGCACGTGATTTTACTCGACTAGCCTGCGGGATGCATCTTCTCGCACGTGTTTTTACTCGACTAGCCTGCGGGATGCATCCTCTCGCACGTGTTTTTACTCGACTAGCCTGCGGGATGCATCCTCTCGCACGTGTTTCTACTCGACTAGCCTGCGGGATGCATCCTCTCGCACGTGTTTTTATTCGACTAGCCTGCGGGATGCATCCTCTCGCACGTGATTTTACTCGACTAGCCTGCGGGATGCATCCTCTCGCACGTGTTTTTACTCGACTAGCCTGCGGGATGCATCCTCTCGCACGTGTTTTTACTCGACTAGCCTGCGGGATGCATCCTCTCGCACGTGTTTTTGCTCGACTAGCCTGCGGGATGCATCCTCTCGCACGTGTTTTTACTCGACTAGCCTGCGGGATGCATCCTCTCGCACGTGTTTTTACTCGACTAGCCTGCGGGATGCATCCTCTCGCACGTGTTTTTACTGGAGTAACCTGCGGGATGCATCCTCTCGCACGTGTTTTTACTCGACTAGCCTGCGGGGTGCATCCTCTCGCACGTGTTTTTACTCGACTAGCCTGCGGGATGCATCCTCTCGCACGTGTTTTTACTCGACTAGCCTGCGGGATGCATCATCTCGCACGTGTTTTTACTCGACTTGCCTGCGGGATGCATCCTCTCGCACGCGTTTTTACTCGACTAGCCTGCGGGATGCATCTTCTCGCACGTGTTTTTACTCGACTAGCCTGCGGGATGCATCCTCTCGCACGTGTTTTTACTCGACTAGCCTGCGGGATGCATCCTCTCGCACGTGTTTTTACTCGACTAGCCTGCGGGATGCATCCTCTCGCACGTGTTTTTATTCGACTAGCCTGCGGGATGCATCCTCTCGCACGTGATTTTACTCGACTAGCCTGCGGGATGCATCCTCTCGCACGTGTTTTTACTCGACTAGCCTGCGGGATGCATCCTCTCGCACGTGTTTTTACTCGACTAGCCTGCGGGATGCATCCTCTCGCACGTGTTTTTGCTCGACTAGCCTGCGGGATGCATCCTCTCGCACGTGTTTTTACTCGACTAGCCTGCGGGATGCATCCTCTCGCACGTGTTTTTACTCGACTAGCCTGCGGGATGCATCCTCTCGCACGTGTTTTTACTGGAGTAACCTGCGGGATGCATCCTCTCGCACGTGTTTTTACTCGACTAGCCTGCGGGGTGCATCCTCTCGCACGTGTTTTTACTCGACTAGCCTGCGGGATGCATCCTCTCGCACGTGTTTTTACTCGACTAGCCTGCGGGATGCATCATCTCGCACGTGTTTTTACTCGACTTGCCTGCGGGATGCATCCTCTCGCACGCGTTTTTACTCGTCTCGGCTGCGGGATGCATCGTCTCGCACGTGTTTTTACTCGACTAGCCTGCGGGATGCATCCTCTCGCACGTGTTTTTACTCGACTAGCCTCCGGGATGCATCCTCTCGCACGTGTTTTTACTCGACTAGCCTGCGGGATGCATCCTCTCGCACGTGTTTTTACTCGACTAGCCTGCGGGATGCATCCTCTCGCACCTGTTTTTGCTCGACTAGCCTGCGGGACGCATCCTCTGGCACGTGTTCTTCACTCGACTAGCCTGCGGGATGCATCCTCTCGCACGTGTTTTTACTCGACTAGCCTGCGGGATGCATCCTCTCGCACGTGTTTTTACTCGACTAGCCTGCGGGATGCATCCTCTCGCACGTGTTTTTACTCGACTAGCCTGCGGGATGCATCCTCTCGCACGTGTTTTTACTCGACTAGCCTGCGGGATGCATCCTCTCGCACGTGTTTTTACTCGACTAGCTTGCGGGATGCATCTTCTCGCACGTGTTTTTACTCGACTAGCCTGCGGGATGCATCCTCTCGCACGTGTTTTTACTCGACTAGCCTGCGGGATGCATCCTCTCGCACGTGTTTTTACTCGACTAGCCTGCGGGATGCATCCTCTCGCACGTGTTTTTATTCGACTAGACTGCGGGATGCATCCTCTCGCACGTGTTTTTGCTCGACTAGCCTGCGGGATGCATCCTCTCGCACCTGTTTTTGCTCGACTAGCCTGCGGGACGCATCCTCTGGCACGTGTTCTTCACTCGACTAGCCTGCGGGATGCATCCTCTCGCACGTGTTTTTACTCGACTAGCCTGCGGGATGCATCCTCTCGCACGTGTCTTTTCTCGACTAGCCTGCGGGATGCATCCTCTCGCACGTGTTTTTACACGTCTAAGCTGCGGGATGCATCCTCTCGCACGTGTTTTTACTCGACTAGCCTGCGGGATGCATCCTCTCGCACGTGTTTTTACTCGACTAGCCTGCGGGATGCATCCTCTCGCACGTGTTTTTACTCGACTAGCCTGCGGGATGCATCCTCTCGCACGTGTTTTTATTCGACTAGCCTGCGGGATGCATCCTCTCGCACGTGATTTTACTCGACTAGCCTGCGGGATGCATCTTCTCGCACGTGTTTTTACTCGACTAGCCTGCGGGATGCATCCTCTCGCACGTGTTTTTACTCGACTAGCCTGCGGGATGCATCCTCTCGCACGTGTTTTTACTCGACTAGCCTGCGGGATGCATCCTCTCGCACGTGTTTTTATTCGACTAGCCTGCGGGATGCATCCTCTCGCACGTGATTTTACTCGACTAGCCTGCGGGATGCATCCTCTCGCACGTGTTTTTACTCGACTAGCCTGCGGGATGCATCCTCTCGCACGTGTTTTTACTCGACTAGCCTGCGGGATGCATCCTCTCGCACGTGTTTTTGCTCGACTAGCCTGCGGGATGCATCCTCTCGCACGTGTTTTTACTCGACTAGCCTGCGGGATGCATCCTCTCGCACGTGTTTTTACTCGACTAGCCTGCGGGATGCATCCTCTCGCACGTGTTTTTATTCGACTAGCCTGCGGGATGCATCCTCTCGCACGTGATTTTACTCGACTAGCCTGCGGGATGCATCTTCTCGCACGTGTTTTTACTCGACTAGCCTGCGGGATGCATCCTCTCGCACGTGTTTTTACTCGACTAGCCTGCGGGATGCATCCTCTCGCACGTGTTTTTACTCGACTAGCCTGCGGGATGCATCATCTCGCACGTGTTTTTACTCGACTTGCCTGCGGGATGCATCCTCTCGCACGCGTTTTTACTCGTCTCGGCTGCGGGATGCATCGTCTCGCACGTGTTTTTACTCGACTAGCCTGCGGGATGCATCCTCTCGCACGTGTTTTTACTCGACTAGCCTGCGGGATGCATCCTCTCGCACGTGTTTTTACTCGACTAGCCTGCGGGATGCATCCTCTCGCACGTGTTTTTACTCGACTAGCCTGCGGGATGCATCCTCTCGCACCTGTTTTTGCTCGACTAGCCTGCGGGACGCATCCTCTGGCACGTGTTCTTCACTCGACTAGCCTGCGGGATGCATCCTCTCGCACGTGTTTTTACTCGACTAGCCTGCGGGATGCATCCTCTCGCACGTGTTTTTACTCGACTAGCCTGCGGGATGCATCCTCTCGCACGTGTTTTTACTCGACTAGCCTGCGGGATGCATCCTCTCGCACGTGTCTTTACTCGACTAGCCTGCGGGATGCATCCTCTCGCACGTGTTTTTACACGTCTAAGCTGCGGGATGCATCCTCTCGCACGTGTTTTTACTCGACTAGCCTGCGGGATGCATCCTCTCGCACGTGTTTTTACTCGACTAGCCTGCGGGATGCATCCTCTCGCACGTGTTTTTACTCGACTAGCCTGCGGGATGCATCCTCTCGCACGTGTTTTTATTCGACTAGCCTGCGGGATGCATCCTCTCGCACGTGATTTTACTCGACTAGCCTGCGGGATGCATCCTCTCGCACGTGTTTTTACTGGAGTAACCTGCGGGATGCATCCTCTCGCACGTGTTTTTACTCGACTAGCCTGCGGGGTGCATCCTCTCGCACGTGTTTTTACTCGACTAGCCTGCGGGATGCATCCTCTCGCACGTGTTTTTACTCGACTAGCCTGCGGGATGCATCCTCTCGCACGTGTTTTTACTCGACTTGCCTGCGGGATGCATCCTCTCGCACGCGTTTTTACTCGTCTCGGCTGCGGGATGCATCGTCTCGCACGTGTTTTTACTCGACTAGCCTGCGGGATGCATCCTCTCGCACGTGTTTTTACTCGAATAGCCTGCGGGATGCATCCTCGCACGTGTTTTTACTCGACTAGACTGCGGGATGCATCCTCTCGCACGTGTTTTTGCTCGACTAGCCTGCGGGATGCATCCTCTCGCACCTGTTTTTGCTCGACTAGCCTGCGGGACGCATCCTCTGGCACGTGTTCTTCACTCGACTAGCCTGCGGGATGCATCCTCTCGCACGTGTTTTTACTCGACTAGCCTGCGGGATGCATCCTCTCGCACGTGTTTTTACTCGACTAGCCTGCGGGATGCATCCTCTCGCACGTGTTTTTACTCGACTAGCCTGCGGGGTGCATCCTCTCGCATGTGTTTTTGCTCGACTAGCCTGCGGGATGCATCCTCTCGCACTTGTTTTTACTCGACTAGCCTGCGGGATGCATCCTCCCGCACGTGTTTTTACTCGACTAGCCTGCGGGATGCATCCTCTCGCACGTGTTTTTACTCGTCTAAGCTGCGGGATGCATCCTCTCGCACGTGTTTTTACTCGACTAGACTGCGGGATGCATCCTCTCGCACGTGTTTTTGCTCGACGAGCCTGCGGGATGCATCCTCTCGCACCTGTTTTTGCTCGACTAGCCTGCGGGACGCATCCACTCGCACGTGTTTTTCACTCGACTAGCCTGCGGGATGCATCCTCTCGCACGTGTTTTTACTCGACTAGCCTGCGGGATGCATCCTCTCAAACGTGTCTTTACTCGACTAGCCTGCGGGATGCATCCTCTCGCACGTGTTTTTACACGTCTAAGCTGCGGGATGCATCCTCTCGCACGTGTTTTTACTCGACTAGCCTGCGGGATGCATCCTCTCGCACGTGTTTTTACTCGACTAGCCTGCGGGATGCATCCTCTCGCACGTGTTTTTACTCGACTAGCCTGCGGGATGCATCCTCTCGCACGTGTTTTTATTCGACTAGCCTGCGGGATGCATCCTCTCGCACGTGATTTTACTCGACTAGCCTGCGGGATGCATCTTCTCGCACGTGTTTTTACTCGACTAGCCTGCGGGATGCATCCTCTCGCACGTGTTTTTACTCGACTAGCCTGCGGGATGCATCCTCTCGCACGTGTTTTTACTCGACTAGCCTGCGGGATGCATCCTCTCGCACGTGTTTTTATTCGACTAGCCTGCGGGATGCATCCTCTCGCACGTGATTTTACTCGACTAGCCTGCGGGATGCATCCTCTCGCACGTGTTTTTACTCGACTAGCCTGCGGGATGCATCCTCTCGCACGTGTTTTTACTCGACTAGCCTGCGGGATGCATCCTCTCGCACGTGTTTTTGCTCGACTAGCCTGCGGGATGCATCCTCTCGCACGTGTTTTTACTCGACTAGCCTGCGGGATGCATCCTCTCGCACGTGTTTTTACTCGACTAGCCTGCGGGATGCATCCTCTCGCACGTGTTTTTACTGGAGTAACCTGCGGGATGCATCCTCTCGCACGTGTTTTTACTCGACTAGCCTGCGGGGTGCATCCTCTCGCACGTGTTTTTACTCGACTAGCCTGCGGGATGCATCCTCTCGCACGTGTTTTTACTCGACTAGCCTGCGGGATGCATCATCTCGCACGTGTTTTTACTCGACTTGCCTGCGGGATGCATCCTCTCGCACGCGTTTTTACTCGTCTCGGCTGCGGGATGCATCGTCTCGCACGTGTTTTTACTCGACTAGCCTGCGGGATGCATCCTCTCGCACGTGTTTTTACTCGACTAGCCTGCGGGATGCATCCTCTCGCACGTGTTTTTACTCGACTAGCCTGCGGGATGCATCCTCTCGCACGTGTTTTTACTCGACTAGCCTGCGGGATGCATCCTCTCGCACCTGTTTTTGCTCGACTAGCCTGCGGGACGCATCCTCTGGCACGTGTTCTTTACTCGACTAGCCTGCGGGATGCATCCTCTCGCACGTGTTTTTACTCGACTAGCCTGCGGGATGCATCCTCTCGCACGTGTTTTTACTCGACTAGCCTGCGGGATGCATCCTCTCGCACGTGTTTTTACTCGACTAGCCTGCGGGATGCATCCACTCGCACGTGTTTTTATTCGACTAGCCTGCGGGATGCATCATCTCGCACGTGATTTTACTCGACTAGCCTGCGGGATGCATCTTCTCGCACGTGTTTTTACTCGACTAGCCTGCGGGATGCATCCTCTCGCACGTGTTTTTACTCGACTAGCCTGCGGGATGCATCCTCTCGCACGTGTTTTTACTCGACTAGCCTGCGGGATGCATCCTCTCGCACGTGTTTTTATTCGACTAGCCTGCGGGATGCATCCTCTCGCACGTGATTTTACTCGACTAGCCTGCGGGATGCATCCTCTCGCACGTGTTTTTACTCGACTAGCCTGCGGGATGCATCCTCTCGCACGTGTTTTTACTCGACTAGCCTGCGGGATGCATCCTCTCGCACGTGTTTTTGCTCGACTAGCCTGCGGGATGCATCCTCTCGCACGTGTTTTTACTCGACTAGCCTGCGGGATGCATCCTCTCGCACGTGTTTTTACTCGACTAGCCTGCGGGATGCATCCTCTCGCACGTGTTTTTACTGGAGTAACCTGCGGGATGCATCCTCTCGCACGTGTTTTTACTCGACTAGCCTGCGGGGTGCATCCTCTCGCACGTGTTTTTACTCGACTAGCCTGCGGGATGCATCCTCTCGCACGTGTTTTTACTCGACTAGCCTGCGGGATGCATCATCTCGCACGTGTTTTTACTCGACTTGCCTGCGGGATGCATCCTCTCGCACGCGTTTTTACTCGTCTCGGCTGCGGGATGCATCGTCTCGCACGTGTTTTTACTCGACTAGCCTGCGGGATGCATCCTCTCGCACGTGTCTTTACTCGACTAGCCTGCGGGATGCATCCTCTCGCACGTGTTTTTACTCGACTAGCCTGCGGGATGCATCCTCTCGCACGTGTTTTTACTCGACTAGCCTGCGGGATGCATCCTCTCGCACGTGTTTTTACTGGAGTAACCTGCGGGATGCATCCTCTCGCACGTGTTTTTACTCGACTAGCCTGCGGGGTGCATCCTCTCGCACGTGTTTTTACTCGACTAGCCTGCGGGATGCATCCTCTCGCACGTGTTTTTACTCGACTAGCCTGCGGGATGCATCATCTCGCACGTGTTTTTACTCGACTTGCCTGCGGGATGCATCCTCTCGCACGCGTTTTTATTCGTCTCGGCTGCGGGATGCATCGTCTCGCACGTGTTTTTACTCGACTAGCCTGCGGGATGCATCCTCTCGCACGTGTTTTTACTCGACTAGCCTGCGGGATGCATCCTCTCGCACGTGTTTTTACTCGACTAGCCTGCGGGATGCATCCTCTCGCACGTGTTTTTACTCGACTAGCCTGCGGGATGCATCCTCTCGCACCTGTTTTTGCTCGACTAGCCTGCGGGACGCATCCTCTGGCACGTGTTCTTTACTCGACTAGCCTGCGGGATGCATCCTCTCGCACGTGTTTTTACTCGACTAGCCTGCGGGATGCATCCTCTCGCACGTGTTTTTACTCGACTAGCCTGCGGGATGCATCCTCTCGCACGTGTTTTTACTCGACTAGCCTGCGGGATGCATCCACTCGCACGTGTTTTTATTCGACTAGCCTGCGGGATGCATCCTCTCGCACGTGATTTTACTCGACTAGCCTGCGGGATGCATCTTCTCGCACGTGTTTTTACTCGACTAGCCTGCGGGATGCATCCTCTCGCACGTGTTTTTACTCGACTAGCCTGCGGGATGCATCCTCTCGCACGTGTTTTTACTCGACTAGCCTGCGGGATGCATCCTCTCGCACGTGTTTTTATTCGACTAGCCTGCGGGATGCATCCTCTCGCACGTGATTTTACTCGACTAGCCTGCGGGATGCATCCTCTCGCACGTGTTTTTACTCGACTAGCCTGCGGGATGCATCCTCTCGCACGTGTTTTTACTCGACTAGCCTGCGGGATGCATCCTCTCGCACGTGTTTTTACTCGACTAGCCTGCGGGATGCATCCTCTCGCACGTGTTTTTATTCGACTAGCCTGCGGGATGCATCCTCTCGCACGTGATTTTACTCGACTAGCCTGCGGGATGCATCCTCTCGCACGTGTTTTTACTCGACTAGCCTGCGGGATGCATCCTCTCGCACGTGTTTTTACTCGTCTAAGCTGCGGGATGCATCCTCTCGCACGTGTTTTTACTCGACTAGACTGCGGGATGCATCCTCTCGCACGTGTTTTTGCTCGACTAGCCTGCGGGATGCATCCTCTCGCACCTGTTTTTGCTCGACTAGCCTGCGGGACGCATCCACTCGCACGTGTTTTTCACTCGACTAGCCTGCGGGATGCATCCTCTCGCACGTGTTTTTACTCGACTAGCCTGCGGGATGCATCCTCTCAAACGTGTTTTTACTCGACTAGCCTGCGGGATGCATCCTCTCGCACGTGTTTTTGCTCGACTAGCCTGCGGGATGCATCCTCTCGCACTTGTTTTTACTGGACTAGCCTGCGGGATGCATCCTCTCGCACGTGTCTTTACTCGACTAGCCTGCGGGATGCATCCTCTCGCACGTGTTTTTACACGTCTAAGCTGCGGGATGCATCCTCTCGCACGTGTTTTTACTCGACTAGCCTGCGGGATGCATCCTCTCGCACGTGTTTTTACTCGACTAGCCTGCGGGATGCATCCTCTCGCACGTGTTTTTACTCGACTAGCCTGCGGGATGCATCCTCTCGCACGTGTTTTTATTCGACTAGCCTGCGGGATGCATCCTCTCGCACGTGATTTTACTCGACTAGCCTGCGGGATGCATCTTCTCGCACGTGTTTTTACTCGACTAGCCTGCGGGATGCATCCTCTCGCACGTGTTTTTACTCGACTAGCCTGCGGGATGCATCCTCTCGCACGTGTTTTTACTCGACTAGCCTGCGGGATGCATCCTCTCGCACGTGTTTTTATTCGACTAGCCTGCGGGATGCATCCTCTCGCACGTGATTTTACTCGACTAGCCTGCGGGATGCATCCTCTCGCACGTGTTTTTACTCGACTAGCCTGCGGGATGCATCCTCTCGCACGTGTTTTTACTCGACTAGCCTGCGGGATGCATCCTCTCGCACGTGTTTTTGCTCGACTAGCCTGCGGGATGCATCCTCTCGCACGTGTTTTTACTCGACTAGCCTGCGGGATGCATCCTCTCGCACGTGTTTTTACTCGACTAGCCTGCGGGATGCATCCTCTCGCACGTGTTTTTACTGGAGTAACCTGCGGGATGCATCCTCTCGCACGTGTTTTTACTCGACTAGCCTGCGGGGTGCATCCTCTCGCACGTGTTTTTACTCGACTAGCCTGCGGGATGCATCCTCTCGCACGTGTTTTTACTCGACTAGCCTGCGGGATGCATCATCTCGCACGTGTTTTTACTCGACTTGCCTGCGGGATGCATCCTCTCGCACGCGTTTTTACTCGTCTCGGCTGCGGGATGCATCGTCTCGCACGTGTTTTTACTCGACTAGCCTGCGGGATGCATCCTCTCGCACGTGTTTTTACTCGACTAGCCTGCGGGATGCATCCTCTCGCACGTGTTTTTACTCGACTAGCCTGCGGGATGCATCCTCTCGCACGTGTTTTTACTCGACTAGCCTGCGGGATGCATCCTCTCGCACCTGTTTTTGCTCGACTAGCCTGCGGGACGCATCCTCTGGCACGTGTTCTTTACTCGACTAGCCTGCGGGATGCATCCTCTCGCACGTGTTTTTACTCGACTAGCCTGCGGGATGCATCCTCTCGCACGTGTTTTTACTCGACTAGCCTGCGGGATGCATCCTCTCGCACGTGTTTTTACTCGACTAGCCTGCGGGATGCATCCACTCGCACGTGTTTTTATTCGACTAGCCTGCGGGATGCATCCTCTCGCACGTGATTTTACTCGACTAGCCTGCGGGATGCATCTTCTCGCACGTGTTTTTACTCGACTAGCCTGCGGGATGCATCCTCTCGCACGTGTTTTTACTCGACTAGCCTGCGGGATGCATCCTCTCGCACGTGTTTTTACTCGACTAGCCTGCGGGATGCATCCTCCCGCACGTGTTTTTATTCGACTAGCCTGCGGGATGCATCCTCTCGCACGTGATTTTACTCGACTAGCCTGCGGGATGCATCCTCTCGCACGTGTTTTTACTCGACTAGCCTGCGGGATGCATCCTCTCGCACGTGTTTTTACTCGACTAGCCTGCGGGATGCATCCTCTCGCACGTGTTTTTGCTCGACTAGCCTGCGGGATGCATCCTCTCGCACGTGTTTTTACTCGACTAGCCTGCGGGATGCATCCTCTCGCACGTGTTTTTACTCGACTAGCCTGCGGGATGCATCCTCTCGCACGTGTTTTTACTGGAGTAACCTGCGGGATGCATCCTCTCGCACGTGTTTTTACTCGACTAGCCTGCGGGGTGCATCCTCTCGCACGTGTTTTTACTCGACTAGCCTGCGGGATGCATCCTCTCGCACGTGTTTTTACTCGACTAGCCTGCGGGATGCATCATCTCGCACGTGTTTTTACTCGACTTGCCTGCGGGATGCATCCTCTCGCACGCGTTTTTACTCGTCTCGGCTGCGGGATGCATCGTCTCGCACGTGTTTTTACTCGACTAGCCTGCGGGATGCATCCTCTCGCACGTGTTTTTACTCGACTAGCCTGCGGGATGCATCCTCTCGCACGTGTTTTTACTCGACTAGCCTGCGGGATGCATCCTCTCGCACGTGTTTTTACTCGACTAGCCTGCGGGATGCATCCTCTCGCACGTGTTTTTACTGGAGTAACCTGCGGGATGCATCCTCTCGCACGTGTTTTTACTCGACTAGCCTGCGGGGTGCATCCTCTCGCACGTGTTTTTACTCGACTAGCCTGCGGGATGCATCCTCTCGCACGTGTTTTTACTCGACTAGCCTGCGGGATGCATCATCTCGCACGTGTTTTTACTCGACTTGCCTGCGGGATGCATCCTCTCGCACGCGTTTTTACTCGTCTCGGCTGCGGGATGCATCGTCTCGCACGTGTTTTTACTCGACTAGCCTGCGGGATGCATCCTCTCGCACGTGTTTTTACTCGACTAGCCTGCGGGATGCATCCTCTCGCACGTGTTTTTACTCGACTAGCCTGCGGGATGCATCCTCTCGCACGTGTTTTTACTCGACTAGCCTGCGGGATGCATCCTCTCGCACCTGTTTTTGCTCGACTAGCCTGCGGGACGCATCCTCTGGCACGTGTTCTTTACTCGACTAGCCTGCGGGATGCATCCTCTCGCACGTGTTTTTACTCGACTAGCCTGCGGGATGCATCCTCTCGCACGTGTTTTTACTCGACTAGCCTGCGGGATGCATCCTCTCGCACGTGTTTTTACTCGACTAGCCTGCGGGATGCATCCACTCGCACGTGTTTTTATTCGACTAGCCTGCGGGATGCATCCTCTCGCACGTGATTTTACTCGACTAGCCTGCGGGATGCATCTTCTCGCACGTGTTTTTACTCGACTAGCCTGCGGGATGCATCCTCTCGCACGTGTTTTTACTCGACTAGCCTGCGGGATGCATCCTCTCGCACGTGTTTTTACTCGACTAGCCTGCGGGATGCATCCTCTCGCACGTGTTTTTATTCGACTAGCCTGCGGGATGCATCCTCTCGCACGTGATTTTACTCGACTAGCCTGCGGGATGCATCCTCTCGCACGTGTTTTTACTCGACTAGCCTGCGGGATGCATCCTCTCGCACGTGTTTTTACTCGACTAGCCTGCGGGATGCATCCTCTCGCACGTGTTTTTGCTCGACTAGCCTGCGGGATGCATCCTCTCGCACGTGTTTTTACTCGACTAGCCTGCGGGATGCATCCTCTCGCACGTGTTTTTACTCGACTAGCCTGCGGGATGCATCCTCTCGCACGTGTTTTTACTGGAGTAACCTGCGGGATGCATCCTCTCGCACGTGTTTTTACTCGACTAGCCTGCGGGGTGCATCCTCTCGCACGTGTTTTTACTCGACTAGCCTGCGGGATGCATCCTCTCGCACGTGTTTTTACTCGACTAGCCTGCGGGATGCATCATCTCGCACGTGTTTTTACTCGACTTGCCTGCGGGATGCATCCTCTCGCACGCGTATTTACTCGTCTCGGCTGCGGGATGCATCGTCTCGCACGTGTTTTTACTCGACTAGCCTGCGGGATGCATCCTCTCGCACGTGTTTTTACTCGACTAGCCTGCGGGATGCATCCTCTCGCACGTGTTTTTACTCGTCTAGCCTGCGGGATGCATCCTCTCGCACGTGTTTTTACTCGACTAGCCTGCGGGATGCATCCTCTCGCACCTGTTTTTGCTCGACTAGCCTGCGGGACGCATCCTCTGGCACGTGTTCTTCACTCGACTAGCCTGCGGGATGCATCCTCTCGCACGTGTTTTTACTCGACTAGCCTGCGGGATGCATCCTCTCGCACGTGTTTTTACTCGACTAGCCTGCGGGATGCATCCTCTCGCACGTGTTTTTACTCGACTAGCCTGCGGGATGCATCCTCTCGCACGTGTTTTTACTCGACTAGCCTGCGGGATGCATCCTCTCGCACGTGTTTTTACTCGACTAGCTTGCGGGATGCATCTTCTCGCACGTGTTTTTACTCGACTAGCCTGCGGGATGCATCCTCTCGCACGCGTTTTTACTCGACTAGCCTGCGGGATGCATCCTCTCGCACGTGTTTTTACTCGACTAGCCTGCGGGATGCATCCTCTCGCACGTGATTTTACTCGACTAGCCTGCGGGATGCATCCTCTCGCACGTGTTTTTACTCGACTAGCCTGCGGGATGCATCCTCTCGCACGTGTTTTTACTCGACTAGCCTGCGGGATGCATCCTCTCGCACGTGTTTTTACTGGAGTAACCTGCGGGATGCATCCTCTCGCACGTGTTTTTACTCGACTAGCCTGCGGGGTGCATCCTCTCGCACGTGTTTTTACTCGACTAGCCTGCGGGATGCATCCTCTCGCACGTGTTTTTACTCGACTAGCCTGCGGGATGCATCCTCTCGCACGTGTTTTTACTCGACTTGCCTGCGGGATGCATCCTCTCGCACGCGTTTTTACTCGTCTCGGCTGCGGGATGCATCGTCTCGCACGTGTTTTTACTCGACTAGCCTGCGGGATGCATCCTCTCGAACGTGTTTTTACTCGACTAGCCTGCGGGATGCATCCTCGCACGTGTTTTTACTCGACTAGACTGCGGGATGCATCCTCTCGCACGTGTTTTTGCTCGACTAGCCTGCGGGATGCATCCTCTCGCACCTGTTTTTGCTCGACTAGCCTGCGGGACGCATCCTCTGGCACGTGTTCTTCACTCGACTAGCCTGCGGGATGCATCCTCTCGCACGTGTTTTTACTCGACTAGCCTGCGGGATGCATCCTCTCGCACGTGTTTTTACTCGACTAGCCTGCGGGATGCATCCTCTCGCACGTGTTTTTACTCGAGTAGCCTGCGGGATGCATCCTCTCGCACGTGTTTTTACTCGACTAGCCTGCGGGATGCATCCTCTCGCACGTGTTTTTACTCGACTAGCCTGCGGGATGCATCCTCTCGCACGTGTTTTTGCTCGACTAGCCTGCTGGATGCATCCTCTCAAACGTGTTTTTACTCGACTAGCCTGCGGGATGCATCCTCTCGCACGTGTTTTTGCTCGACTAGCCTGCGGGATGCATCCTCTCGCACTTGTTTTTACTCGACTAGCCTGCGGGATGCATCCTCTCGCACGTGTCTTTACTCGACTAGCGTGCGGGATGCATCCTCTCGCACGTGTTTTTACTCGACTAGCCTGCGGGATGCATCCTCTCGCACGTGTTTTTGCTCGACTAGCCTGCGGGATGCATCCTCTCGCACGTGTTTTTACTCGACTAGCCTGCGGGATGCATCCTCTCGCACGTGTTTTTACTCGACTAGCCTGCGGGATGCATCCTCTCGCACGTGTTTTTACTGGAGTAACCGGCGGGATGCATCCTCTCGCACGTGTTTTTACTCGACTAGCCTGCGGGGTGCATCCTCTCGCACGTGTTTTTACTCGACTAGCCTGCGGGATGCATCCTCTCGCACGTGTTTTTACTCGACTAGACTGCGGGATGCATCCTCTCGCACGTGTTTTTGCTCGACTAGCCTGCGGGATGCATCCTCTCGCACCTGTTTTTGCTCGACTAGCCTGCGGGACGCATCCTCTGGCACGTGTTCTTCACTCGACTAGCTTGCGGGATGCATCCTCTCGCACGTGTTTTTACTCGACTAGCCTGCGGGGTGCATCCTCTCGCACCTGTTTTTCCTCGACTAGCCTGCGGGATGCATCCTCTCGCACGTGTTTTTACTCGACTAGCCTGCGGGATGCATCCTCTCGCACTTGTTTTTACTCGACTAGCCTGCGGGATGCATCCTCTCGCACGTGTCTTTACTCGACTAGCGTGCGGGATGCATCCTCTAGCACGTGTTTTTACTCGACTAGCCTGCGGGATGCATCCTCTCGCACGTGTTTTTGCTCGACTAGCCTGCGGGATGCATCCTCTCGCACGTGTTTTTACTCGACTAGCCTGCGGGATGCATCCTCTCGCACGTGTTTTTACTCGACTAGCCTGCGGGATGCATCCTCTCGCACGTGTTTTTACTGGAGTAACCGGCGGGATGCATCCTCTCGCACGTGTTTTTACTCGACTAGCCTGCGGGGTGCATCCTCTCGCACGTGTTTTTACTCGACTAGCCTGCGGGGTGCATCCTCTCGCACGTGTTTTTACTCGACTAGACTGCGGGATGCATCCTCTCGCACGTGTTTTTGCTCGACTAGCCTGCGGGATGCATCCTCTCGCACCTGTTTTTGCTCGACTAGCCTGCGGGACGCATCCTCTGGCACGTGTTCTTCACTCGACTAGCCTGCGGGATGCATCCTCTCGCACGTGTTTTTACTCGACTAGCCTGCGGGGTGCATCCTCTCGCACGTGTTTTTCCTCGACTAGCCTGCGGGATGCATCCTCTCGCACGTGTTTTTACTCGACTAGCCTGCGGGATGCATCCTCTCGCACTTGTTTTTACTCGACTAGCCTGCGGGATGCATCCTCTCGCACGTGTCTTTACTCGACTAGCGTGCGGGATGCATCCTCTAGCACGTGTTTTTACTCGACTAGCCTGCGGGATGCATCCTCTCGCACGTGTTTTTGCTCGACTAGCCTGCGGGATGCATCCTCTCGCACGTGTTTTTACTCGACTAGCCTGCGGGATGCATCCTCTCGCACGTGTTTTTACTCGACTAGCCTGCGGGATGCATCCTCTCGCACGTGTTTTTACTGGAGTAACCGGCGGGATGCATCCTCTCGCACGTGTTTTTACTCGACTAGCCTGCGGGGTGCATCCTCTCGCACGTGTTTTTACTCGACTAGCCTGCGGGGTGCATCCTCTCGCACGTGTTTTTACTCGACTAGACTGCGGGATGCATCCTCTCGCACGTGTTTTTGCTCGACTAGCCTGCGGGATGCATCCTCTCGCACCTGTTTTTGCTCGACTAGCCTGCGGGACGCATCCTCTGGCACGTGTTCTTCACTCGACTAGCCTGCGGGATGCATCCTCTCGCACGTGTTTTTACTCGACTAGCCTGCGGGGTGCATCCTCTCGCACGTGTTTTTCCTCGACTAGCCTGCGGGATGCATCCTCTCGCACGTGTTTTTACTCGACTAGCCTGCGGGATGCATCCTCTCGCACGTGTTTTTACTCGACTAGCCTGCGGGATGCATCCTCTCGCACGTGTTTTTACTGGAGTAACCTGCGGGATGCATCCTCTCGCACGTGTTTTTACTCGACTAGCCTGCGGGGTGCATCCTCTCGCACGTGTTTTTACTCGACTAGCCTGCGGGATGCATCCTCTCGCACGTGTTTTTACTCGACTTGCCTGCGGGATGCATCATCTCGCACGTGTTTTTACTCGACTTGCCTGCGGGATGCATCCTCTCGCACGCGTTTTTACTCGTCTCGGCTGCGGGATGCATCGTCTCGCACGTGTTTTTACTCGACTAGCCTGCGGGATGCATCCTCTCGCACGTGTTTTTACTCGACTAGCCTGCGGGATGCATCCTCTCGCACGTGTTTTTACTCGACTAGCCTGCGGGATGCATCCTCTCGCACGTGTTTTTACTCGACTAGCCTGCGGGATGCATCCTCTCGCACCTGTTTTTGCTCGACTAGCCTGCGGGACGCATCCACTGGCACGTGTTCTTCACTCGACTAGCCTGCGGGATGCATCCTCTCGCACGTGTTTTTACTCGACTAGCCTGCGGGATGCATCCTCTCGCACGTGTTTTTACTCGACTAGCCTGCGGGATGCATCCTCTCGCACGTGTTTTTACTCGACTAGCCTGCGGGATGCATCCTCTCGCACGTGTTTTTACTCGACTAGCCTGCGGGATGCATCCTCTCGCACGTGTTTTTACTCGACTAGCTTGCGGGATGCATCTTCTCGCACGTGTTTTTACTCGACTAGCCTGCGGGATGCATCCTCTCGCACGCGTTTTTACTCGACTAGCCTGCGGGATGCATCCTCTCGCACGTGTTTTTACTCGACTAGCCTGCGGGATGCATCCTCTCGCACGTGATTTTACTCGACTAGCCTGCGGGATGCATCCTCTCGCACGTGTTTTTACTCGACTAGCCTGCGGGATGCATCCTCTCGCACGTGTTTTTACTCGACTAGCCTGCGGGATGCATCCTCTCGCACGTGTTTTTACTGGAGTAACCTGCGGGATGCATCCTCTCGCACGTGTTTTTACTCGACTAGCCTGCGGGGTGCATCCTCTCGCACGTGTTTTTACTCGACTAGCCTGCGGGATGCATCCTCTCGCACGTGTTTTTACTCGACTAGCCTGCGGGATGCATCCTCTCGCACGTGTTTTTACTCGACTTGCCTGCGGGATGCATCCTCTCGCACGCGTTTTTACTCGTCTCGGCTGCGGGATGCATCGTCTCGCACGTGTTTTTACTCGACTAGCCTGCGGGATGCATCCTCTCGCACGTGTTTTTACTCGACTAGCCTGCGGGATGCATCCTCGCACGTGTTTTTACTCGACTAGACTGCGGGATGCATCCTCTCGCACGTGTTTTTGCTCGACTAGCCTGCGGGATGCATCCTCTCGCACCTGTTTTTGCTCGACTAGCCTGCGGGACGCATCCTCTGGCACGTGTTCTTCACTCGACTAGCCTGCGGGATGCATCCTCTCGCACGTGTTTTTACTCGACTAGCCTGCGGGATGCATCCTCTCGCACGTGTTTTTACTCGACTAGCCTGCGGGATGCATCCTCTCGCACGTGTTTTTACTCGACTAGCCTGCGGGATGCATCCTCTCGCACGTGTTTTTACTCGAGTAGCCTGCGGGATGCATCCTCTCGCACGTGTTTTTACTCGACTAGCCTGCGGGATGCATCCTCTCGCACGTGTTTTTACTCGACTAGCCTGCGGGATGCATCCTCTCGCACGTGTTTTTGCTCGACTAGCCTGCTGGATGCATCCTCTCAAACGTGTTTTTACTCGACTAGCCTGCGGGATGCATCCTCTCGCACGTGTTTTTGCTCGACTAGCCTGCGGGATGCATCCTCTCGCACTTGTTTTTACTCGACTAGCCTGCGGGATGCATCCTCTCGCACGTGTCTTTACTCGACTAGCGTGCGGGATGCATCCTCTCGCACGTGTTTTTACTCGACTAGCCTGCGGGATGCATCCTCTCGCACGTGTTTTTGCTCGACTAGCCTGCGGGATGCATCCTCTCGCACGTGTTTTTACTCGACTAGCCTGCGGGATGCATCCTCTCGCACGTGTTTTTACTCGACTAGCCTGCGGGATGCATCCTCTCGCACGTGTTTTTACTGGAGTAACCGGCGGGATGCATCCTCTCGCACGTGTTTTTACTCGACTAGCCTGCGGGGTGCATCCTCTCGCACGTGTTTTTACTCGACTAGCCTGCGGGATGCATCCTCTCGCACGTGTTTTTACTCGACTAGACTGCGGGATGCATCCTCTCGCACGTGTTTTTGCTCGACTAGCCTGCGGGATGCATCCTCTCGCACCTGTTTTTGCTCGACTAGCCTGCGGGACGCATCCTCTGGCACGTGTTCTTCACTCGACTAGCCTGCGGGATGCATCCTCTCGCACGTGTTTTTACTCGACTAGCCTGCGGGGTGCATCCTCTCGCACGTGTTTTTCCTCGACTAGCCTGCGGGATGCATCCTCTCGCACGTGTTTTTACTCGACTAGCCTGCTGGATGCATCCTCTCAAACTTGTTTTTACTCGACTAGCCTGCGGGATGCATCCTCTCGCACGTGTTTTTGCTCGACTAGCCTGCGGGATGCATCCTCTCGCACTTGTTTTTACTCGACTAGCCTGCGGGATGCATCCTCTCGCACGTGTTTTTACTCGACTAGCCTGCGGGATGCATCCTCTCGCACGTGTTTTTACTCGTCTAGGCTGCGGGATGCATCTTCTCGCACGTGTTTTTACTCGACTAGCCTGCGGGAAGCATCCTCTCGCACGTGTTTTTACTCGACTATCCTGCGGGATGCATCCTCTCGCACGTGTTTTTACTCGACTATCCTGCGGGATGCATCCTCTCGCACGTGTTTTTGCTCGACTAGCCTGCGGGACGCATCCACTCGCACGTGTTTTTCACTCGACTAGCCTGCGGGATGCATCTTCTCGCACGTGTTTTTACTCGACTAGCCTGCGGGATGCATCCTCTCGCACGTGTTTTTGCTCGACTAGCCTGCGGGACGCATCCTCTCAAACGTGTTTTTACTCGACTAGCCTGCGGGATGCATCCTCTCGCACGTGTTTTTCCTCGACTAGCCTGCGGGATGCATCCTCTCGCACGTGTTTTTACTCGACTAGCCTGCTGGATGCATCCTCTCAAACTTGTTTTTACTCGACTAGCCTGCGGGATGCATCCTCTCGCACGTGTTTTTGCTCGACTAGCCTGCGGGATGCATCCTCTCGCACTTGTTTTTACTCGACTAGCTTGTGGGATGCATCCTCTCGCACGTGTCTTTACTCGACTAGCCTGCGGGATGCATCCTCTCGCACGTGTTTTTACACGTCTAAGCTGCGGGATGCATCCTCTCGCACGTGTTTTTACTCGACTAGCCTGCGGGATGCATCCTCTCGCACGTGTTTTTACTCGACTAGCCTGCGGGATGCATCCTCTCGCACGTGTTTTTACTCGAGAGGCCTTCAGTTGCGCACAATACGATTGCCCACATGCACATTGCGCACATATCTTTTGGACACAGCATGATTGGGCACAAGTACAACCAGACACATCTCGATTGCGCACAAGGAGCATCGGACACATCTCGATTGCGCACAAGAAGAATCGGGCACATCTCGATTGCGCACAAATAGAATTGGATTCATCTTTATTGGGCACAGGTAAAATTGCACACACGCGAATCGTGCACAAATAGAATTGCTTACTGTAATTTTGAACGCAGATGGAAATGCGGCCGATGGCAGATGGAAATGATGGAAGTGCAAATCTAGGTTTATGTATTCTTGTGAAGGATCTGCCAGATACACCTAGACGAATTAATTTTTGAAGTGTAGAAATTAATGGTTTTTGGTGTGTGCAATAAATTTTAGGTTATAATGTTTTTACTCGAAATATGGTTTCAATAGTGTCTGTATTAAGAGATAAAATTTGTGCAGTTAGTAGTAGATTATTCGATTTTTAATATTAATGTGATTTTGAATTAAAATATTGACAACGAAGAGCGAAGGACTACAAAATTACACGAATGTATAGAATTGATTTCACAGCTCCCGAATAATTCTGTGTGAAAAAGATAATTTAGATAAGTATTTTTTGCCTATAAAATATAATAATTTTTCTGAGTAATGAATACGATACTTTGTGATTTTTTATATTTTTCTTTTACATGTGGTGTACAAAGCAGATCTACTAGCTGAACTATTTTAATTGGAACGCGCGGTCAGATCCTGATTATTGCAAGGAAAATGTTCTCACGGTGAGTAATATGTAACTTGTGATCTTGAAAACCATTATATTCTTAGATAGAAAGCATTAATAATTGAAGTTTATACGCGACATATATGATCGTGCTTTATACAATCTTTTTTAAACCAGTTAATCAGCGTGTAATGTCACAGCAGCGTTTAGAATGATAACTGTAAATGTATACTGAATTTCCCCAATCAGATGTACCTTCTTTGATATAGATACTGTGACGTGGCAGCTTTTGCTGACGTCTATCCGAACCCTTTAACCGAGACCGGGTCACCTGCGAGCCGATGCGAATCGAGGCGAGCGTAGCGATCGATCTCCCTGGAGACAACCGGTTTCCAGCGGCGGAAAATTTATCGCATTTGAATGTCGCGCCGCTGGGCGCGACACGAGGTTTCAGGGCCTGCTCCCTTGCAAGGGGAGCCGATACCTATCTTTGACTGCTAATTGGCGATAATCACCACGAGAAGACGCCCGGCAGACCTATCGTGGGACGGCGCTGACGGAGAAGACAACGGGGATTGGACCGAGCTCGGACCTGTCAACCCGGAGATGCCGACAAGGAAGTTACTTCTTAGGGATGTCCAACGGCCCAACCTTGCCGACTCTCATCCGGGAATGGCCATGAGAGCCCACCCGGAATGGCTCGGGTCCACCCCTACCGCCCTCGCAGCGTTATCGGACGCGGCCCCGAGAAACTAAACAATTATCGGAGGCCTGGGTCCGAATTCACTGAATTCGGCCCGGCAGCGAGGAGCCACGCGATAGGTCCTGCCGTCGCGACAGCGAAGATAGATGAGGAAGTAGTGGGGACGCTCCGCTTCCGCGTTCCGAGCCGACACGAAGTAGGTGACTAGGACGCAGGACTGCGAAGTAGAGACACGTATTTTGTAATCGCGCTATCGGCTAAGTACTGTGCATCGACAGCATTTATCGGGCTAGAATCGCGCCGTTTGGTAAGTGCCGGTCATAATACTGCGAATAAAGTTCTGTGATTGCTCGTGTTGGCTCGGGACGTCTTTTGGAAGGTTCTGTAACCTATTTGCGCGGGCTAAGTGCTTCGGCGCGTCCGGGGTCCGAGACGAGTGTTCTCGCGCCGGCGCCGAAGCAGTGTGTCGTAGCGATCCCGAGTGGTTTTGCGGGACGTACGAATTTCGATTGCGGCCCTTTAGATTCACGATCCTCGGAAGTTCCACGGTGGGACGACGCGACGCGCCCGCTTCGATCTCGCTACGTGTTTGCCGTCCTCGCCTAGTCTCTTCGTACTGCGACGCGTATTCTATCGGGGCTCGGCGGAAATCGTGCCTTTCCAGGCTTGTATCATTCACGCGGAATCCTGTGACCGCCGAGTCCGACGCGAACCGGGAATAGTACGCGCGAACGACCGAACACCCGTCGAAATCGATCGAGATCGCGCCGGCGGCCATCTTGCTTGCCACCGGCTCTCGCCGGTGGCCTGTCAACGTTAATTCCCGAGATAATAAACGATCTTTGTCTGCCGTAAATGTCTCGGTTCATTCTTTCCCTGTGAGAAACGTTCCCGTCGCGGGGAATGCCCCGTCCTTCATCCCGCGTGTAACCTTGGACCCTTCTACCGCTATCCCGGGTCGCGCAATCCTCGTGTGTTCGGAAAAGTGATCCCTCGGGTTTGAACCCCGATTGTTTTCGTGCGGCACGAGTGCGTGCCTGGCGCCCGTAGGTTCCTTTTCGAGCGCTCGAGGGAGAACAATTTCGAATACGCGAGTGATTGTTTGTCCCGGGAGGACCACGTTTCGCGCGACCGAGCGTGGCCCGGCCGTCAGGCCATAATTTCCCGAGTCCGGCCACCGATTCTGTCGAGAACCGGTGAACGGCGTGACAAATTGGCGCCCGAACAGTTCAAGTCTCTCGCAGAAGAAGCGATTTGAGAAAAGGGTTTTTCTTAGAGGCGCGTGGAGAAGCGCGGGGCTCTCACAGGAGAAAACATATTATCGGCGAAGAAAGGCGAGTCACAGAGACGAAGCGAGCCGCGGCGTAATAGAGACACGCGACCCGTGTAAACATTTTTTTTTCTCTCCTTCGTTCAGTCGGAAGAATCGAGTCAGCACGGAATTTCTATTATAATTTGGTATTTATTGTCTACAAGGTTCACCTTGTAATTGTTTCGTGTGCCATTCCAGCGGCTAAGCGTAGATACCGGGTGACCAAAATTATGTTGAATAAAGATTTTATTGTTTACTAAATTATTATTTATTGAATCGTAGAGTTATTTAATTGTTTGTTTGTTGCAGTATTTATTTATTTATTTAATTAGTGTAAATTTCTAGTCATTTAATTTATTCAAATTATTTATTATTACTGAAGTATTTATTTAATAATTTATTTATTTTTTTTTTTTTAACGTCTCCAAAGGGGTTTAGGGGAGCAACCTTCGTAGCTTGTGGGGTCTCGCGGTCGGTTGCGTGGTACGGGCGACCATCGCACTTGCTGATACGGGACGCGCCAACGAGTGCGACCCACCAGCAGGTCGAGGGTGCCCCTCGCAAGCCGGCACGCGGGATATAGCACGCGGAGGTTGCGTCACTAAAATTCGCCCGAGGAGACGCAAATTAAACAAACCTTTAGTTTGTTTTGTCGGGGTCACCCGCCAAAAAGAAAATTAGTTATCGAGGCCCGGAATGACACACGATTGATATAATTTATGGAAAATTAATTGGAATTTACTGTGTATTCCCCCCGTTTGTGTGGTGTTGGGGGAAGTATGGTGTCGAGTCCGAAATATGGTAGCCACTAGACGAGTGCCGCCCTAATGTGCGATAAAAATTTCGTTTGAATGATGTGCGAAGGTCTCCCTCCCTATTGTTTCACGAAGGCTAGCGCTGGCCTAGAGGGGAATTTGCGATGGGAACCCTTTTGCGAACGCGCACGGACCTTTGTCGAACCGCAAAGGACGCGGAAGATTCAATTGGCGACAAAATTTCTTTTTTTTTCCGTTAGACGAAAATGGGGCGAATTGCTTGGGGAACAGCCGTGAGTAGGAAACGGAAATTTACGATAGTCAAGGAAGTTCGGACACCCGTTAGAGGAAGGCACGGGAAAGTCTTTTTTTGTGCGGTAATAGAAGCGTTCCCTTTGTTTAGCCGCGTAGCTGCGCGAGGCCGTCTGCATGTACCGCTTACACCACAGGCAGCTGACGAGCTTGGTTATCGGTTATTTACTATCGTGGCGGTCACAGTTACTAGAGGTTAATCGACGAGGGGCCCACCCTAGTTTCGCGTCCGCTACCGAGATATCTGCCGCCAATGGCGGAGGGAGCGACGATTCGGGCGACTGTCTCCCCAAAACCCGCCCGGAGGGAACCCAAACCCGGACCGGGAATTCGAGAACCTCGAGCGTCGTGCGGGAAGAGGAGTTCAGCTACCGCGCCGAGGGGAACCGAAAAGTACCGGACCGGGGTAAGAACACGGGATCCTTCGCGAGACCCCCCGACGCGCAAAGCCGAGGTTACCGCAACCGTGGCAACGCGACAAGGGTCATCGCCCGCCAAACAACGCGTGAGCGAAGCGTACCTGCTGCAACGTTTAAGTGTCGTAAGCCAGGACACCTGTCGAGAGTATGCCGCGAATAACCTGGGCTGCATTGCCACGGAGGCGAGTCAAGGGGGGTAACATTAAGGCGTTGCCGTAGATGCAACAACCGGCGGGTAACGGGGGGAGATGTCGATCAGAGGGGCCGGAGAGACTTCGCCCGAATTAATTTCGACGCACGTAATGACGATCAATAACGGGGACAATAATCGATCACCTCTCTTGGCTGTGGACGCGGGTATCGGCGAGTAGCCGATCCACGACCTAAATAATTTAGGTGCGTCGCGGACATTAGCGAATTAAGACGTCCTCGAAAAATCGATGACGGGGATATCGCGCAGAGGGAAGCGGACGGGCAAAGAGGAGCGTAATATTTTCGCGCGGGGCCAGGGTAATCTCGCGACCTCCTATTTTTGGGAACAGATTCGGTCACGCAATTCGGCAGGGTATCCGAAGACCATCACGCGGTATGGTAGTTCACGATGCAACCGAAGCAAACCCATCTGGTAGCCACATTTCGGGCGAGATGGTAAGTGGAGTAATTCGCGGAAGTTGAGCGGGACCCGGAAGAATTTAGGAACTGGTCCCATTTGGAACGGGATGATTTTGTCGTCACACAGATCACCTTATCGCGGGAACGTAGGTTTGACGGGGACGTAGGGAAATTCTCAACCCCGAGGACCGCGGGACCGAGATCCTGCAGGAGGGCACGGTAACCCGCAGGCAGGGCAATGAGAGATCGAAAGGACCTAGTATCGTATTTATCGCATTTCAGCCCGCTACTACTGGCCACGCATGTATCGAACAACTGTCGAACACGTAAGACGCCGTAATACCAATCAACCCACGAAGGGGGAGCAGACACTCCCACTGGGGTTGATGGGCCAGCGACGTGTTCACACGCCGGGGACAGTAGTAACCGCCGATAGAAGGGATCCGCTCCCGCCTGGCAGATCCGGTCACGGGTACCTTTTGGTAATTTAAAATCCTGTTACGAAATTGAGAATGTGCCCCGATCCGACCTGGATCGGTCCGGAAGCGGCCGAGTCCCTCGAGGGGTTGGTTTTCTCGCGTTGGGGAACCCCGACGTAGTGCTCGCGGACCATGATGCCGAATTCGCGAAACAACGGTCGTAGGGATCTTGCCGACGAATGCGGCATTTCCGGTCAAGTACCACCCCCCCCCGTACCACCCGCGAGCGAACCCTGTCGAGTGCGTGGATCGAATCTTGAAAACAATGATTGTAGCTTATTAAGGGGGGATCAGCGAGATTGGGACCTGACTTTACCGCATTTTCGAAGCGCATATCATACCGCGCACCACTCCGTCCTACAGGCTCTCCCCCAGCAATTCTCTATTCCGGGCGAGGACCGCGACCGGTATTAGCGCTAACTCGGGTTCTCCGGTAGGCGCCGGTCGTTCTAGCAGGCCTCGCCCAACTAGGAAATTGTAAAGGAAACAGGTACTCGTCTAGGATTGGTGATATTGGGATCCGCGTTTGTCTCTACCTTGGTTTTGGGTTACCGTGAGGAAACTCTGAGGAAGATCGATCGTCACCGAGCCCGCGAATGAAATGACCGGTAACTGCCAACGGTGTGGCCCGGTCTCCTTTAGGGGGGGAGGAGTTGTGACGTGGCAGCTTTTGCTGACGTCTATCCGAACCCTTTAACCGAGACCGGGTCACCTGCGAGCCGATGCGAATCGAGGCGAGCGTAGCGATCGATCTCCCTGGAGACAACCGGTTTCCAGCGGCGGAAAATTTATCGCATTTGAATGTCGCGCCGCTGGGCGCGACACGAGGTTTCAGGGCCTGCTCCCTTGCAAGGGGAGCCGATACCTATCTTTGACTGCTAATTGGCGATAATCACCACGAGAAGACGCCCGGCAGACCTATCGCGGGACGGCGCTGACGGAGAAGACAACGGGGATTGGACCGAGCTCGGACCTGTCAACCCGGAGATGCCGACAAGGAAGTTACTTCTTAGGGATGTCCAACGGCCCAACCTTGCCGACTCTCATCCGGGAATGGCCATGAGAGCCCACCCGGAATGGCTCGGGTCCACCCCTACCGCCCTCGCAGCGTTATCGGACGCGGCCCCGAGAAACTAAACAATTATCGGAGGCCTGGGTCCGAATTCACTGAATTCGGCCCGGCAGCGAGGAGCCACGCGATAGGTCCTGCCGTCGCGACAGCGAAGATAGATGAGGAAGTAGTGGGGACGCTCCGCTTCCGCGTTCCGAGCCGACACGAAGTAGGTGACTAGGACGCAGGACTGCGAAGTAGAGACACGTATTTTGTAATCGCGCTATCGGCTAAGTACTGTGCATCGACAGCATTTATCGGGCTAGAATCGCGCCGTTTGGTAAGTGCCGGTCATAATACTGCGAATAAAGTTCTGTGATTGCTCGTGTTGGCTCGGGACGTCTTTTGGAAGGTTCTGTAACCTATTTGCGCGGGCTAAGTGCTTCGGCGCGTCCGGGGTCCGAGACGAGTGTTCTCGCGCCGGCGCCGAAGCAGTGTGTCGTAGCGATCCCGAGTGGTTTTGCGGGACGTACGAATTTCGATTGCGGCCCTTTAGATTCACGATCCTCGGAAGTTCCACGGTGGGACGACGCGACGCGCCCGCTTCGATCTCGCTACGTGTTTGCCGTCCTCGCCTAGTCTCTTCGTACTGCGACGCGTATTCTATCGGGGCTCGGCGGAAATCGTGCCTTTCCAGGCTTGTATCATTCACGCGGAATCCTGTGACCGCCGAGTCCGACGCGAACCGGGAATAGTACGCGCGAACGACCGAACACCCGTCGAAATCGATCGAGATCGCGCCGGCGGCCATCTTGCTTGCCACCGGCTCTCGCCGGTGGCCTGTCAACGTTAATTCCCGAGATAATAAACGATCTTTGTCTGCCGTAAATGTCTCGGTTCATTCTTTCCCTGTGAGAAACGTTCCCGTCGCGGGGAATGCCCCGTCCTTCATCCCGCGTGTAACCTTGGACCCTTCTACCGCTATCCCGGGTCGCGCAATCCTCGTGTGTTCGGAAAAGTGATCCCTCGGGTTTGAACCCCGATTGTTTTCGTGCGGCACGAGTGCGTGCCTGGCGCCCGTAGGTTCCTTTTCGAGCGCTCGAGGGAGAACAATTTCGAATACGCGAGTGATTGTTTGTCCCGGGAGGACCACGTTTCGCGCGACCGAGCGTGGCCCGGCCGTCAGGCCATAATTTCCCGAGTCCGGCCACCGATTCTGTCGAGAACCGGTGAACGGCGTGACAAATTGGCGCCCGAACAGTTCAAGTCTCTCGCAGAAGAAGCGATTTGAGAAAAGGGTTTTTCTTAGAGGCGCGTGGAGAAGAGCGGGGCTCTCACAGGAGAAAACATATTATCGGCGAAGAAAGGCGAGTCACAGAGACGAAGCGAGCCGCGGCGTAATAGAGACACGCGACCCGTGTAAACATTTTTTTTTCTCTCCTTCGTTCAGTCGGAAGAATCGAGTCAGCACGGAATTTCTATTATAATTTGGTATTTATTGTCTACAAGGTTCACCTTGTAATTGTTTCGTGTGCCATTCCAGCGGCTAAGCGTAGATACCGGGTGACCAAAATTATGTTGAATAAAGATTTTATTGTTTACTAAATTATTATTTATTGAATCGTAGAGTTATTTAATTGTTTGTTTGTTGCAGTATTTATTTATTTATTTAATTAGTGTAAATTTCTAGTCATTTAATTTATTCAAATTATTTATTATTACTGAAGTATTTATTTAATAATTTATTTATTTATTTTTTTTTAACGTCTCCAAAGGGGTTTAGGGGAGCAACCTTCGTAGCTTGTGGGGTCTCGCGGTCGGTTGCGTGGTACGGGCGACCATCGCACTTGCTGATACGGGACGCGCCAACGAGTGCGACCCACCAGCAGGTCGAGGGTGCCCCTCGCAAGCCGGCACGCGGGATATAGCACGCGGAGGTTGCGTCACTAAAATTCGCCCGAGGAGACGCAAATTAAACAAACCTTTAGTTTGTTTTGTCGGGGTCACCCGCCAAAAAGAAAATTAGTTATCGAGGCCCGGAATGACACACGATTGATATAATTTATGGAAAATTAATTGGAATTTACTGTGTATTCCCCCCGTTTGTGTGGTGTTGGGGGAAGTATGGTGTCGAGTCCGAAATATGGTAGCCACTAGACGAGTGCCGCCCTAATGTGCGATAAAAATTTCGTTTGAATGATGTGCGAAGGTCTCTCTCCCTATTGTTTCACGAAGGCTAGCGCTGGCCTAGAGGGGAATTTGCGATGGGAACCCTTTTGCGAACGCGCACGGACCTTTGTCGAACCGCAAAGGACGCGGAAGATTCAATTGGCGACAAAATTTCTTTTTTTTTCCGTTAAACGAAAATGGGGCGAATTGCTTGGGGAACAGCCGTGAGTAGGAAACGGAAATTTACGATAGTCAAGGAAGTTCGGACACCCGTTAGAGGAAGGCACGGGAAAGTCTTTTTTTGTGCGGTAATAGAAGCGTTCCCTTTGTTTAGCCGCGTAGCTGCGCGAGGCCGTCTGCATGTACCGCTTACACCACAGGCAGCTGACGAGCTTGGTTATCGGTTATTTACTATCGTGGCGGTCACAGTTACTAGAGGTTAATCGACGAGGGGCCCACCCTAGTTTCGCGTCCGCTACCGAGATATCTGCCGCCAATGGCGGAGGGAGCGACGATTCGGGCGACTGTCTCCCCAAAACCCGCCCGGAGGGAACCCAAACCCGGACCGGGAATTCGAGAACCTCGAGCGTCGTGCGGGAAGAGGAGTTCAGCTACCGCGCCGAGGGGAACCGAAAAGTACCGGACCGGGGTAAGAACACGGGATCCTTCGCGAGACCCCCCGACGCGCAAAGCCGAGGTTACCGCAACCGTGGCAACGCGACAAGGGTCATCGCCCGCCAAACAACGCGTGAGCGAAGCGTACCTGCTGCAACGTTTAAGTGTCGTAAGCCAGGACACCTGTCGAGAGTATGCCGCGAATAACCTGGGCTGCATTGCCACGGAGGCGAGTCAAGGGGGGTAACATTAAGGCGTTGCCGTAGATGCAACAACCGGCGGGTAACGGGGGGAGATGTCGATCAGAGGGGCCGGAGAGACTTCGCCCGAATTAATTTCGACGCACGTAATGACGATCAATAACGGGGACAATAATCGATCACCTCTCTTGGCTGTGGACGCGGGTATCGGCGAGTAGCCGATCCACGACCTAAATAATTTAGGTGCGTCGCGGACATTAGCGAATTAAGACGTCCTCGAAAAATCGATGACGGGGATATCGCGCAGAGGGAAGCGGACGGGCAAAGAGGAGCGTAATATTTTCGCGCGGGGCCAGGGTAATCTCGCGACCTCCTATTTTTGGGAACAGATTCGGTCACGCAATTCGGCAGGGTATCCGAAGACCATCACGCGGTATGGTAGTTCACGATGCAACCGAAGCAAACCCATCTGGTAGCCACATTTCGGGCGAGATGGTAAGTGGAGTAATTCGCGGAAGTTGAGCGGGACCCGGAAGAATTTAGGAACTGGTCCCATTTGGAACGGGATGATTTTGTCGTCACACAGATCACCTTATCGCGGGAACGTAGGTTTGACGGGGACGTAGGGAAATTCTCAACCCCGAGGACCGCGGGACCGAGATCCTGCAGGAGGGCACGGTAACCCGCAGGCAGGGCAATGAGAGATCGAAAGGACCTAGTATCGTATTTATCGCATTTCAGCCCGCTACTACTGGCCACGCATGTATCGAACAACTGTCGAACACGTAAGACGCCGTAATACCAATCAACCCACGAAGGGGGAGCAGACACTCCCACTGGGGTTGATGGGCCAGCGACGTGTTCACACGCCGGGGACAGTAGTAACCGCCGATAGAAGGGATCCGCTCCCGCCTGGCAGATCCGGTCACGGGTACCTTTTGGTAATTTAAAATCCTGTTACGAAATTGAGAATGTGCCCCGATCCGACCTGGATCGGTCCGGAAGCGGCCGAGTCCCTCGAGGGGTTGGTTTTCTCGCGTTGGGGAACCCCGACGTAGTGCTCGCGGACCATGATGCCGAATTCGCGAAACAACGGTCGTAGGGATCTTGCCGACGAATGCGGCATTTCCGGTCAAGTACCACCCCCCCCCCGTACCACCCGCGAGCGAACCCTGTCGAGTGCGTGGATCGAATCTTGAAAACAATGATTGTAGCTTATTAAGGGGGGATCAGCGAGATTGGGACCTGACTTTACCGCATTTTCGAAGCGCATATCATACCGCGCACCACTCCGTCCTACAGGCTCTCCCCCAGCAATTCTCTATTCCGGGCGAGGACCGCGACCGGTATTAGCGCTAACTCGGGTTCTCCGGTAGGCGCCGGTCGTTCTAGCAGGCCTCGCCCAACTAGGAAATTGTAAAGGAAACAGGTACTCGTCTAGGATTGGTGATATTGGGATCCGCGTTTGTCTCTACCTTGGTTTTGGGTTACCGTGAGGAAACTCTGAGGAAGATCGATCGTCACCGAGCCCGCGAATGAAATGACCGGTAACTGCCAACGGTGTGGCCCGGTCTCCTTTAGGGGGGGAGGAGTTGTGACGTGGCAGCTTTTGCTGACGTCTATCCGAACCCTTTAACCGAGACCGGGTCACCTGCGAGCCGATGCGAATCGAGGCGAGCGTAGCGATCGATCTCCCTGGAGACAATAGGTTTCCAGCGGCGGAAAATTTATCGCATTTGAATGTCGCGCCGCTGGGCGCGACACGAGGTTTCAGGGCCTGCTCCCTTGCAAGGGGAGCCGATACCTATCTTTGACTGCTAATTGGCGATAATCACCACGAGAAGACGCCCGGCAGACCTATCGCGGGACGGCGCTGACGGAGAAGACAACGGGGATTGGACCGAGCTCGGATCTGTCAACCCGGAGATGCCGACAAGGAAGTTACTTCTTAGGGATGTCCAACGGCCCAACCTTGCCGACTCTCATCCGGGAATGGCCATGAGAGCCCACCCGGAATGGCTCGGGTCCACCCCTACCGCCCTCGCAGCGTTATCGGACGCGGCCCCGAGAAACTAAACAATTATCGGAGGCCTGGGTCCGAATTCACTGAAATCGGCCCGGCAGCGAGGAGCCACGCGATAGGTCCTGCCGTCACGACAGCGAAGATAGATGAGGAAGTAGTGGGGACGCTCCGCTTCCGCGTTCCGAGCCGACACGAAGTAGGTGACTAGGACGCAGGACTGCGAAGTAGAGACACGTATTTTGTAATCGCGCTATCGGCTAAGTACTGTGCATCGACAGCATTTATCGGGCTAGAATCGCGCCGTTTGGTAAGTGCCGGTCATAATACTGCGAATAAAGTTCTGTGATTGCTCGTGTTGGCTCGGGACGTCTTTTGGAAGGTTCTGTAACCTATTTGCGCGGGCTAAGTGCTTCGGCGCGTCCGGGGTCCGAGACGAGTGTTCTCGCGCCGGCGCCGAAGCAGTGTGTCGTAGCGATCCCGAGTGGTTTTGCGGGACGTACGAATTTCGATTGCGGCCCTTTAGATTCACGATCCTCGGAAGTTCCACGGTGGGACGACGCGACGCGCCCGCTTCGATCTCGCTACGTGTTTGCCGTCCTCGCCTAGTCTCTTCGTACTGCGACGCGTATTCTATCGGGGCTCGGCGGAAATCGTGCCTTTCCAGGCTTGTATCATTCACGCGGAATCCTGTGACCGCCGAGTCCGACGCGAACCGGGAATAGTACGCGCGAACGACCGAACACCCGTCGAAATCGATCGAGATCGCGCCGGCGGCCATCTTGCTTGCCACCGGCTCTCGCCGGTGGCCTGTCAACGTTAATTCCCGAGATAATAAACGATCTTTGTCTGCCGTAAATGTCTCGGTCCATTCTTTCCTTGTGAGAAACGTTCCCGTCGCGGGGAATGCCCCGTCCTTCATCCCGCGTGTAACCTTGGACCCTTCTACCGCTAGCTCGGAAAAGTGATCCCTCGGGTTTGAACCCCGATTGTTTTCGTGCGGCACGAGTGCGTGCCTGGCGCCCGTAGGTTCCTTTTCGAGCGCTCGAGGGAGAACAATTTCGAATACGCGAGTGATTGTTTGTCCCGGGAGGACCACGTTTCGCGCGACCGAGCGTGGCCCGGCCGTCAGGCCATAATTTCCCGAGTCCGGCCACCGATTCTGTCGAGAACCGGTGAACGGCGTGACAATACATAATCCCTTTTACTTGTCATTTTAACTATATAATATAATGTGAGAAGTAAACCTTGCGGTTGAGTTTTAATTCTTGTATTTTAAATTATCATAACCGCTCCGTAATTTGTGCGTGCCAATGTATGAAATAAGTAAAGGAAAGTAAGTAGATATAGAAAGTAAGAAAGCATGTATGTAATAATTAAAGGAAAGATTAAATAAGCAGTGCTGGGTAGAATTCAAATATCTTTGTAGAATTATAACCCAGACAACCAGGGCTGCACCGGGCAGCAATGTCGCGTTTTGGATCCCTGCTGCCGCGAGGCTGCACGGAAAACGGTGGGGGATTTTGCCTCACCGTAAGAGGGCAACACAGTCGCGCCAATGTTTCGAATGCCGTACGCAGCGCCATACAGGCACGTACAGGCCTTGTACTAGGGAGCAGGGGGTCTCTCGCCCCGGTAAGGTGATACAGAGCTGGTCGCGCTGATGTGGATCTTCCACATTAAGATGTCGGTGAAGTAAATGTCTATTGTACAAATGTGTAGCAGCAGCAGCAGCAGTCTTTCTTTTTACTGACAAAAATTAATATTTTTATTTAAATTACATACTACATACTATCAGGTCGTTCGGAAAGTAATTTTGTTTATCGTGTAGGGATGGCAATGCTTCCGTTTGTCATTACTAGACTGCGGATCTTTCTGCAAAATAAAAAATGTCAGCGTCGATTACAGGAAATAGAAACTAAATTGAATTGAATTATTTCTTCAGCAAAGGAGAAAACGAAATGACTTTCCGAACGAGCTAATACATTAACATATTACAATAGGAGAGCTGCATAAAGTCTAAATAAAATCAATCTCATCATTTTCATACAAAGAAACATTTACCAGTTACTTTTAAGGTTCGGTAGGTGTAGAGGGTTGAAACGTCTTCGTGCAAAAAAAAATGTGTCGTAGAAGGGAAAAGAAACTAAATTTATAATTTTCGGCTCGAGCGCGTTTCCAGCTACCCGAGTGCATCGGGCTGCCCGGGAGTGTCTCGATCTCGTCGGGCGGGTTCGGAAAGAATCGGACAAGTTCGGGCGAGCGAGTTTTCGCGCTACTCGAGATTCAATTCTGCGTTCGCACCAGTTCGCACGAACTTGTCCGCTTCTGTCTGACGTCTGAACGCGCTCGACGAAGTCGAGCCACTCTCGGGCCACCAGGCCACCCGATGGTGTGTCACGGATAGTCTGCGTATCTTTATGCAAAATAAAAATTTACTATATCGATTGCAAGAAATAGAAATCAAATTGAATTGAATTGTTTCTTCAGCAAAGGAGAAAACGAAATGACTTTCCGAACGAGCTAATACATTAACATATTACAAGGAGAGCTGCATAAAGTCTACATAAAATCAATCTCATCACTTTCATACAAAGAAACATTTACCAGTTACTTTTAAGGTTCGGTAGGTGCAGAGTGTTGAAATTTATCATTTTCGGCTCGAGCGCGTTTCAAGCTACCCGAGTGCATCGGGCTGCCAAGGGGTTTCGAGCTGCCCGGGAGTGTCTCGATCTCGTCGGGCGGGTTCGGAAAGAATCGGACAAGTTCGGGCGAGCGAGTTTTCGCGCTACTCGAGATTCAATTCTGCGTTCGCACGAACTTGTCCGCTTCTGTCTGACGTCTGAACGCGCTCGACGAAGTCGAGCCACTCTCGGGCCACCGGGCCACCTGATAGTGTGTCACGGATAGACTGCGTATCTTTATGCAAAATAAAAATTTACTATATCGATTACAGGAAATAGAAACTAAATTGAATGTCATCTCTTCCCTTAATGATTTTAATAGAGGAGAAATCATATATTGACATCTTCAATTTAAAAAATTTTCCAACAACTATCAATTTCATCTACTCAAGTTTGCTATAAATGCATAAAGATCCGCAGTCTATTCGTGACATATCAAGCGGCCCGAGAGTGGCTCGACTTCGTCGAGTGATTTGAAAATTACAGTCAAAACGTGTTGGTCGAGGAAGTGTCGACTTCCAGCTCAATAGTAATGACCTGTCATAAATCTCTCTGTAGAGAACAGCCCCGGGAACGGCACTGAAAGAAATCGAGTCTACCGGGTTGGGTCTGCCTGGGTCTGCCTAGCCCGACCCCAGCCGCGCGCCCGTAGTCTCAATGTGTTGACTTCGATGGCGCACGCTGCGTAGTATGTGTGACCGCTGTAATAAGTATTTCAATACAGCCGAAAATGCGTGTGAAACGAGTCCTGCCTCCTCCACTCTGATCCAATCGTCCGCGCATTCGCACCTAGACACGTCACCGTAATCCTGCCTGGGAACCTTCTTCTCAGGCTTACACCAAGTACAATGTCACCAGTTCGAATCCATGCGTGTTGGCGTCTTGCCGCCATCCCCTACAATTGCGTAGTATGTAGTGGGCGGTAACGGTATCGTATCCTAACCCACTGCTGTTCCGCTATCGCTCGTACTTACGAGGCAGTGTATTGGATCACTTGTTGGACATAGACAAATCTAAAATGTTTTTTCACTACGTGAATGAAATATGTAATTTCAGGACCGACGCTGTCGATCCTTACGTCAGAAAATGTCTGTTCCAGGGTTGTTACCTTTCACTTAAAAAGGCATCGTTGGTCAAGACTGGTTGCTAATATTATTCTCGAGGTGTAAATGGGGTTATTTAGTCGTATACAGCGTCCGTTGCCAGCTCCTTGTGACGCCAATTTTTATATCTCCATTTCTTTTGAAGGGCTCATTTTACAGTGGAAACTCCAAGGAATATAAACATATTTTGTTCAAAATTTAAATCACTGACGCACAGTGGTCTGGATTGGAAAATCGTGTGCCATTTTGTTATAACTTTTGAACCAGTAGAGATACTGCAATGAAATTTTCACTAAAAATATTTAAAAAATAGTCATTTTTAACTATAGGTAATTAAATATTTTTTGCATTTGTTAAACAATAATTTTTTATAAATTTTCATTGATATTTTTGATTTAAAAAAAAATTTTTGGAATATAATCGTACATACTATTTTTTACTTTCTAAATATGTATTTTTTATATTTATGTTTCACACATGTGTAACGTTTTATGGAATACGTAAAATATAAATTTGAGAAGTCTTGTTGCAATCAACATACACAAAAAAAATTACCGTAAAGGTAAAAACGCATTACAAGCGTGTCAAAGATATTTTTTATAATAATTTATAATGATTAAAAAACGAAACGAGCCTACTACCTTATATCTTTATTTTACTAGAGGTGAGCGAAATATCAGAACGAAACAGAATTGAAAAACTTCTATTATATTTTAATACTAAAGAATTACCTCGGATGCAATATTTAACACTAAAATCTTACATTTTTCGCTATGTGAAGTCATCTGATAATAATTTGTACCAACAATATACCTCGCAAACATTCTATTACCAACTTTAATGGCTTTAAACAATAATAATTTGAGCGGGCGGAGAGGGGCGGAATTAATTTTTTCATGATTATTTAGAAGGAAGGTGTACTAAAAATATTCCAATTAATTAGAAAGCTAAACTCGGCTAAACTTTAAAGATATACCATCTTAAATGGAAAGGACTTCACAAATTTTTCTTACGGCATTGAGCATTATTATATAAATAGAGTATTTACGTTAATAAATAATAGAAAGATATGATTTTTATCACAAAAGTCTGCTCTTCAATATAAAAAAAAAAGCGAGAGATAATATTAAATAGGAACGTCAGGGCACCGCATCACAGAGAAGCAATTTTTCTCGTGAAAAATCCTCCTCTTAAAATGTCCTATTTTCAATGTTTATTGCAACTATTATATTTATTAAATTGTACTATTTTCTTCATTTCCGAGGTCTGTGAACATTTGGGAAGCAATGTTTATAGATATCGATACGAGAAAGTTCGTTTTTGGGCAGAAAGGCACACGATTTTCCAATCCAGACCACTGTGTGACGGCTCATCGAAAAAGACGTAAAAAACGAATTAGTTTAAATTTTTCGACTCCATACAGTTGATGGTCGAGGTTAAAAAAATAATTTTGCAATAGCCCAATCCTTTCCTAATAAAACCACCAAAAAAAAAAGTGTAGCTCAATCGGATTTCAACGAAAATATGATTTCATGATGTTTCGTTGACAAAAAATTCGATTTTTTGGAAAATCCTGAGGTGGTAGACAAATTCTGAAACCAGATTTGAAATAAGCGTGGAAGAATGTACGGGAAATGATGTACAGCATGTTGCAAAAAAGTTTTATTGAAATTGTGCAGGTTTAACGAATTTTGTCAAGGTTAAAAAACGTTTGTACCATCATTTCCCTACTTTCCGCATATTCTGCAAAGTTAGAGCTTTAATTTTAAAAAAAATTCATCGTTCTATCTCTTTTCTATCGAAAGTTATTCGACTTTAACACAGAAACTTGCGGCGACCCGTGCAGCGACCCTTGCAGCGACCCAATAGCTGCACGGGTCGCTGCAAGGGTCGCCGCCTGGATCGCGACGGAATGGCCAAAAAAGGTGTGTCACAGCTCTGACCGACCAGTCCTGAACCGCTAGAGGACTCATCAGTAAGGCGGGCCCTGCCCGAGACGCTGCGATATCGGAAGGTGGTTTAAGACTGTATATATAGAGATCGGTGACGGATCAGGTAGCAGCGAGAAAGGTCTTTCTTTGACTATCTGTCCATCTTGTGGCAAATGTAGGAAATTAGCTGCCACAAAAGAGAGCGAGTTATTATTGTCCGCTTCTGTCCGAACGCGCCCGACGAGGTCGACCACGTTCGGGCCACCCGCCCGATGTGTTACGGATAGACAGCGGGTCTTTATGCAAAATAAAAAACGTCAGCGTTGATTACAAGAAATAGAAACTCAAAAGAATGTCATCCCTTTCCTTAATGATTTTAATAAAGGAGAAATCATATATTGACATTTTCAATTTTAAAAATTTTCCAACAACTATCAATTTCATCTGCTCAATTTTGCTATAAATGCATACAGATCCCAAGTCTATCCGTTACACATCGGGCGGCTCGAGAGCGGCTCGACATCGGCGAGTGATTTGAGGAGTTGGTGACAGATGAGTTGGGCATTTAATCGGTCATCCGATTGACGATTGATAATCGTTAGTCGCGATTAACGACTAAAGTAGAAATTTAATCGTTATCCGCAATTAACGATTAATAAGTATTTAATCTTATCCGCAAATATAACGATCAATCGGTATTTATTCGTTAACCACAATTAACGACTAAACGAGGATATTAATTGTTAATCGCGATTAACGATTGAAGTAGAAATTTAGTCGTCAATCGTCGATTGAATTTTTGCCCAACACTGGTTAGTGATTTTATTTTTATTCTATTTTCTCGAAAATGAATAAATCCATGAATACTTTCGGCGAACTCGAGGCTACAATGAACACGACCGACGCCCGAGGGTCGAGCCCTGAGGCCTGAGCCCAGAACACAATAGTAGTGCAATAAACACGGCCCGACAATCCCCCGGCCAGCCAGGTAGCTCGGCATGAAACCGCTAAGGAGCGAATGCTGATCTTAATTATTTTCCGTGCTGCCCTCACGAAAGTCACACGAGCCAATTCGTGGCGTTCTGCCGATTAAGAAAAGCCTAAACTCGACGGAATTAGGACCGTTTCTAGTGGTTTTATTCATAACGGAGTGTACGCTTTCCACCTTTAAATATAAGAAATTTAAAAATATGTGCTAGGTGTCTCTTTTTATTATGTCGAGCACCCTGTATATGAGCACCAAAAACTAATTTTCATCGTTTTGTTAGTGTTTGACACGCGATTGTAAATACGTTCAAAGCATTGTGCTACCGTCTCGTCCCGTGTTATTGTCTTTACCGTTCGCGTTCAATTTGAACGATTTCTAACGAGCTCCCCAGTATGAGAGTATGGTGGGGATGCCCGCGTATTACGCGAGGACCCCGATCCGCAACAGTCGAGATTGATGACTGAGAGAGATCTCTGTTCCTCCGAAACGAGAACCGTGAGTCGTTCCTCCGAAACGACATCTCAATTGTCAGTTATTTGTACCGCGTGTTTAAAATTATTATTAAAAGTGATCTTGAAGTCGCAGAAACCCGGCTTCCCTGTTTAAACCAGTGGTTTTAATTCACCCACTTACACTTTCTCCACTACCGGACTGATCCGACCCTTCATACCTGATTTTAAACGAAGTGCTCGTGTCGGGGTAAACAGTTAGTTTGGCCGTTATAATTTAAGGAAAAACTTGTGACACCTCATATTACACGTCCGTAAAACCAACAATTTTCAAGACTTCAAGGAATTGTTTGAGATACGTTTTCTCATATTTCACTAAAGACTGCAACATATCCAAATTTGAACAAAATCCGAAACAGTAGTTCTATTTCGCATGGAAATATGGATACTCGAAAACAATTAAAAATTAAAACAATTATAAGAAACTGCGATTTAGATCAATCGTGAGCAGAAAAATTCAAAGATTCTTTTCTTTACATCTTTCAATGCCTACTATGTATATCTGGTTTATGTGTTGACCGTTTTCGATGACATTTCGGGTAATCGGATAGTGTTTTTTCATTTTCTTAGTTTTAAAAATCTTAAGCTTAATAAATATGGATTCGAAAAAATCGTTTGTCCCGCTGTTTCCAAAACCGTTGTTTAAACATGTTTAAACAATCATACTGTATTAATATTGGATATCACTGTATTTGAAAAAGTCTACAGAATCTTTTATATGGCGGGGGTAGCGAGCGCACGGTAACCCCAAGGAATCTGGTTAGACCGATTTGGTCTTTAATGTCTTTATGGTTATTACGGCTATTAACTCCTAAGGGTACGGCTGGTGGCACATTGCAGTTCGGCCATGGCACAACAAAAGCCCAAACTTCGTTTTTCAGGAGCTTTTGCTCGAAAAAGTATATTAACGGTTTCGGTGTTATTTCAGCCACTTGGCATAGTACCGTTACCGGTATTGTTCGGTATGTATATATATTTTACCGAGATTAAGTCCCTGATTTCACACAGTGAATTAAAGTTTCAAAGCGAAATGTTCAGCTCTGTACGAAGCATTAACGACATTAGATTCGAGACTAAAAGACTTGAATTTTTGGAGATGTTATGACATTTCGACGAACATTGCGCCGGACGGCGCACACGGTTTTCGCCGACATTTCACCGACTCCAGATTTGACCGGCAACAAATTTGATCGAATTGATTCAATCGATTGATGAAGTTAATCGCCATACGGTCTATCCATCTGTCACCAACTCCTCAAATCACTCGCCGATGTCGAGCCGCTCTCGAGCCGCCCGATGTGTAACGGATAGACTTGGGATCTGTATGCATTTATAGCAAAATTGAGCAGATGAAATTGATAGTTGTTGGAAAATTTTTAAAATTGAAAATGTCAATATATGATTTCTCCTTTATTAAAATCATTAAGGAAAGGGATGACATTCTTTTGAGTTTCTATTTCTTGTAATCAACGCTGACGTTTTTTATTTTGCATAAAGACCCGCTGTCTATCCGTAACACATCGGGCGGGTGGCCCGAACGTGGTCGACCTCGTCGGGCGCGTTCGGACAGAAGCGGACAATAATAACTCGCTCTCTTTTGTGGCAGCTAATTTCCTACATTTGCCACAAGATGGACAGATAGTCAAAGAAAGACCTTTCTCGCTGCTACCTGATCCGTCACCGATCTCTATATATACAGTCTTAAACCACCTTCCGATATCGCAGCGTCTCGGGCAGGGCCCGCCTTACTGATGAGTCCTCTAGCGGTTCAGGACTGGTCGGTCAGAGCTGTGACACACCTTTTTTGGCCATTCCGTCGCGATCCAGGCGGCGACCCTTGCAGCGACCCGTGCAGCTATTGGGTCGCTGCAAGGGTCGCTGCACGGGTCGCCGCAAGTTTCTGTGTTAAAGTCGAATAACTTTCGATAGAAAAGAGATAGAACGATGAATTTTTTTTAAAATTAAAGCTCTAACTTTGCAGAATATGCGGAAAGTAGGGAAATGATGGTACAAACGTTTTTTAACCTTGACAAAATTCGTTAAACCTGCACAATTTCAATAAAACTTTTTTGCAACATGCTGTACATCATTTCCCGTACATTCTTCCACGCTTATTTCAAATCTGGTTTCAGAATTTGTCTACCACCTCAGGATTTTCCAAAAAATCGAATTTTTTGTCAACGAAACATCATGAAATCATATTTTCGTTGAAATCCGATTGAGCTACACTTTTTTTTTTGGTGGTTTTATTAGGAAAGGATTGGGCTATTGCAAAATTATTTTTTTAACCTCGACCATCAACTGTATGGAGTCGAAAAATTTAAACTAATTCGTTTTTTACGTCTTTTTCGATGAGCCGTCACACAGTGGTCTGGATTGGAAAATCGTGTGCCTTTCTGCCCAAAAACGAACTTTCTCGTATCGATATCTATAAATATTGCTTCCCAAATGTTCACAGACCTCGGAAATGAAGAAAATAGTACAATTTAATAAATATAATAGTTGCAATAAACATTGAAAATAGGACATTTTAAGAGGAGGATTTTTCACGAGAAAAATTGCTTCTCTGTGATGCGGTGCCCTGACGTTCCTATTTAATATTATCTCTCGCTTTTTTTTTTATATTGAAGAGCAGACTTTTGTGATAAAAATCATATCTTTCTATTATTTATTAACGTAAATACTCTATTTATATAATAATGCTCAATGCCGTAAGAAAAATTTGTGAAGTCCTTTCCATTTAAGATGGTATATCTTTAAAGTTTAGCCGAGTTTAGCTTTCTAATTAATTGGAATATTTTTAGTACACCTTCCTTCTAAATAATCATGAAAAAATTAATTCCGCCCCTCTCCGCCCGCTCAAATTATTATTGTTTAAAGCCATTAAAGTTGGTAATAGAATGTTTGCGAGGTATATTGTTGGTACAAATTATTATCAGATGACTTCACATAGCGAAAAATGTAAGATTTTAGTGTTAAATATTGCATCCGAGGTAATTCTTTAGTATTAAAATATAATAGAAGTTTTTCAATTCTGTTTCGTTCTGATATTTCGCTCACCTCTAGTAAAATAAAGATATAAGGTAGTAGGCTCGTTTCGTTTTTTAATCATTATAAATTATTATAAAAAATATCTTTGACACGCTTGTAATGCGTTTTTACCTTTACGGTAATTTTTTTTGTGTATGTTGATTGCAACAAGACTTCTCAAATTTATATTTTACGTATTCCATAAAACGTTACACATGTGTGAAACATAAATATAAAAAATACATATTTAGAAAGTAAAAAATAGTATGTACGATTATATTCCAAAAATTTTTTTTTAAATCAAAAATATCAATGAAAATTTATAAAAAATTATTGTTTAACAAATGCAAAAAATATTTAATTACCTATAGTTAAAAATGACTATTTTTTAAATATTTTTAGTGAAAATTTCATTGCAGTATCTCTACTGGTTCAAAAGTTATAACAAAATGGCACACGATTTTCCAATCCAGACCACTGTGCGTCAGTGATTTAAATTTTGAACAAAATATGTTTATATTCCTTGGAGTTTCCACTGTAAAATGAGCCCTTCAAAAGAAATGGAGATATAAAAATTGGCGTCACAAGGAGCTGGCAACGGACGCTGTATACGACTAAATAACCCCATTTACACCTCGAGAATAATATTAGCAACCAGTCTTGACCAACGATGCCTTTTTAAGTGAAAGGTAACAACCCTGGAACAGACATTTTCTGACGTAAGGATCGACAGCGTCGGTCCTGAAATTACATATTTCATTCACGTAGTGAAAAAACATTTTAGATTTGTCTATGTCCAACAAGTGATCCAATACACTGCCTCGTAAGTACGAGCGATAGCGGAACAGCAGTGGGTTAGGATACGATACCGTTACCGCCCACTACATACTACGCAATTGTAGGGGATGGCGGCAAGACGCCAACACGCATGGATTCGAACTGGTGACATTGTACTTGGTGTAAGCCTGAGAAGAAGGTTCCCAGGCAGGATTACGGTGACGTGTCTAGGTGCGAATGCGCGGACGATTGGATCAGAGTGGAGGAGGCAGGACTCGTTTCACACGCATTTTCGGCTGTATTGAAATACTTATTACAGCGGTCACACATACTACGCAGCGTGCGCCATCGAAGTCAACACATTGAGACTACGGGCGCGCGGCTGGGGTCGGGCTAGGCAGACCCAGGCAGACCCAACCCGGTAGACTCGATTTCTTTCAGTGCCGTTCCCGGGGCTGTTCTCTACAGAGAGATTTATGACAGGTCATTACTATTGAGCTGGAAGTCGACACTTCCTCGACCAACACGTTTTGACTGTAATTTTCAAATCACTCGACGAAGTCGAGCCACTCTCGGGCCGCTTGATATGTCACGAATAGACTGCGGATCTTTATGCATTTATAGCAAACTTGAGTAGATGAAATTGATAGTTGTTGGAAAATTTTTTAAATTGAAGATGTCAATATATGATTTCTCCTCTATTAAAATCATTAAGGGAAGAGATGACATTCAATTTAGTTTCTATTTCCTGTAATCGATATAGTAAATTTTTATTTTGCATAAAGATACGCAGTCTATCCGTGACACACTATCAGGTGGCCCGGTGGCCCGAGAGTGGCTCGACTTCGTCGAGCGCGTTCAGACGTCAGACAGAAGCGGACAAGTTCGTGCGAACGCAGAATTGAATCTCGAGTAGCGCGAAAACTCGCTCGCCCGAACTTGTCCGATTCTTTCCGAACCCGCCCGACGAGATCGAGACACTCCCGGGCAGCTCGAAACCCCTTGGCAGCCCGATGCACTCGGGTAGCTTGAAACGCGCTCGAGCCGAAAATGATAAATTTCAACACTCTACACCTACCGAACCTTAAAAGTAACTGGTAAATGTTTCTTTGTATGAAAGTGATGAGATTGATTTTATGTAGACTTTATGCAGCTCTCCTTGTAATATGTTAATGTATTAGCTCGTTCGGAAAGTCATTTCGTTTTCTCCTTTGCTGAAGAAACAATTCAATTCAATTTGATTTCTATTTCTTGCAATCGATATAGTAAATTTTTATTTTGCATAAAGATACGCAGTCTATCCGTGACACACTATCAGGTGGCCCGGTGGCCCGAGAGTGGCTCGACTTCGTCGAGCGCGTTCAGACGTCAGACAGAAGCGGACAAGTTCGTGCGAACGCAGAATTGAATCTCGAGTAGCGCGAAAACTCGCTCGCCCGAACTTGTCCGATTCTTTCCGAACCCGCCCGACGAGATCGAGACACTCCCGGGCAGCTCGAAACCCCTTGGCAGCCCGATGCACTCGGGTAGCTTGAAACGCGCTCGAGCCGAAAATGATAAATTTCAACACTCTGCACCTACCGAACCTTAAAAGTAACTGGTAAATGTTTCTTTGTATGAAAGTGATGAGATTGATTTTATGTAGACTTTATGCAGCTCTCCTTGTAATATGTTAATGTATTAGCTCGTTCGGAAAGTCATTTCGTTTTCTCCTTTGCTGAAGAAACAATTCAATTCAATTTGATTTCTATTTCTTGCAATCGATATAGTAAATTTTTATTTTGCATAAAGATACGCAGACTATCCGTGACACACCATCGGGTGGCCTGGTGGCCCGAGAGTGGCTCGACTTCGTCGAGCGCGTTCAGACGTCAGACAGAAGCGGACAAGTTCGTGCGAACTGGTGCGAACGCAGAATTGAATCTCGAGTAGCGCGAAAACTCGCTCGCCCGAACTTGTCCGATTCTTTCCGAACCCGCCCGACGAGATCGAGACACTCCCGGGCAGCCCGATGCACTCGGGTAGCTGGAAACGCGCTCGAGCCGAAAATTATAAATTTAGTTTCTTTTCCCTTCTACGACACATTTTTTTTTGCACGAAGACGTTTCAACCCTCTACACCTACCGAACCTTAAAAGTAACTGGTAAATGTTTCTTTGTATGAAAATGATGAGATTGATTTTATTTAGACTTTATGCAGCTCTCCTATTGTAATATGTTAATGTATTAGCTCGTTCGGAAAGTCATTTCGTTTTCTCCTTTGCTGAAGAAATAATTCAATTCAATTTAGTTTCTATTTCCTGTAATCGACGCTGACATTTTTTATTTTGCAGAAAGATCCGCAGTCTAGTAATGACAAACGGAAGCATTGCCATCCCTACACGATAAACAAAATTACTTTCCGAACGACCTGATAGTATGTAGTATGTAATTTAAATAAAAATATTAATTTTTGTCAGTAAAAAGAAAGACTGCTGCTGCTGCTGCTACACATTTGTACAATAGACATTTACTTCACCGACATCTTAATGTGGAAGATCCACATCAGCGCGACCAGCTCTGTATCACCTTACCGGGGCGAGAGACCCCCTGCTCCCTAGTACAAGGCCTGTACGTGCCTGTATGGCGCTGCGTACGGCATTCGAAACATTGGCGCGACTGTGTTGCCCTCTTACGGTGAGGCAAAATCCCCCACCGTTTTCCGTGCAGCCTCGCGGCAGCAGGGATCCAAAACGCGACATTGCTGCCCGGTGCAGCCCTGGTTGTCTGGGTTATAATTCTACAAAGATATTTGAATTCTACCCAGCACTGCTTATTTAATCTTTCCTTTAATTATTACATACATGCTTTCTTACTTTCTATATCTACTTACTTTCCTTTACTTATTTCATACATTGGCACGCACAAATTACGGAGCGGTTATGATAATTTAAAATACAAGAATTAAAACTCAACCGCAAGGTTTACTTCTCACATTATATTATATAGTTAAAATGACAAGTAAAAGGGATTATGTATTGTCACGCCGTTCACCGGTTCTCGACAGAATCGGTGGCCGGACTCGGGAAATTATGGCCTGACGGCCGGGCCACGCTCGGTCGCGCGAAACGTGGTCCTCCCGGGACAAACAATCACTCGCGTATTCGAAATTGTTCTCCCTCGAGCGCTCGAAAAGGAACCTACGGGCGCCAGGCACGCACTCGTGCCGCACGAAAACAATCGGGGTTCAAACCCGAGGGATCACTTTTCCGAGCTAGCGGTAGAAGGGTCCAAGGTTACACGCGGGATGAAGGACGGGGCATTCCCCGCGACGGGAACGTTTCTCACAGGGAAAGAATGGACCGAGACATTTACGGCAGACAAAGATCGTTTATTATCTCGGGAATTAACGTTGACAGGCCACCGGCGAGAGCCGGTGGCAAGCAAGATGGCCGCCGGCGCGATCTCGATCGATTTCGACGGGTGTTCGGTCGTTCGCGCGTACTATTCCCGGTTCGCGTCGGACTCGGCGGTCACAGGATTCCGCGTGAATGATACAAGCCTGGAAAGGCACGATTTCCGCCGAGCCCCGATAGAATACGCGTCGCAGTACGAAGAGACTAGGCGAGGACGGCAAACACGTAGCGAGATCGAAGCGGGCGCGTCGCGTCGTCCCACCGTGGAACTTCCGAGGATCGTGAATCTAAAGGGCCGCAATCGAAATTCGTACGTCCCGCAAAACCACTCGGGATCGCTACGACACACTGCTTCGGCGCCGGCGCGAGAACACTCGTCTCGGACCCCGGACGCGCCGAAGCACTTAGCCCGCGCAAATAGGTTACAGAACCTTCCAAAAGACGTCCCGAGCCAACACGAGCAATCACAGAACTTTATTCGCAGTATTATGACCGGCACTTACCAAACGGCGCGATTCTAGCCCGATAAATGCTGTCGATGCACAGTACTTAGCCGATAGCGCGATTACAAAATACGTGTCTCTACTTCGCAGTCCTGCGTCCTAGTCACCTACTTCGTGTCGGCTCGGAACGCGGAAGCGGAGCGTCCCCACTACTTCCTCATCTATCTTCGCTGTCGCGACGGCAGGACCTATCGCGTGGCTCCTCGCTGCCGGGCCGAATTCAGTGAATTCGGACCCAGGCCTCCGATAATTGTTTAGTTTCTCGGGGCCGCGTCCGATAACGCTGCGAGGGCGGTAGGGGTGGACCCGAGCCATTCCGGGTGGGCTCTCATGGCCATTCCCGGATGAGAGTCGGCAAGGTTGGGCCGTTGGACATCCCTAAGAAGTAACTTCCTTGTCGGCATCTCCGGGTTGACAGGTCCGAGCTCGGTCCAATCCCCGTTGTCTTCTCCGTCAGCGCCGTCCCGCGATAGGTCTGCCGGGCGTCTTCTCGTGGTGATTATCGCCAATTAGCAGTCAAAGATAGGTATCGGCTCCCCTTGCAAGGGAGCAGGCCCTGAAACCTCGTGTCGCGCCCAGCGGCGCGACATTCAAATGCGATAAATTTTCCGCCGCTGGAAACCGGTTGTCTCCAGGGAGATCGATCGCTACGCTCGCCTCGATTCGCATCGGCTCGCAGGTGACCCGGTCTCGGTTAAAGGGTTCGGATAGACGTCAGCAAAAGCTGCCACGTCACAACTCCTCCCCCCCTAAAGGAGACCGGGCCACACCGTTGGCAGTTACCGGTCATTTCATTCGCGGGCTCGGTGACGATCGATCTTCCTCAGAGTTTCCTCACGGTAACCCAAAACCAAGGTAGAGACAAACGCGGATCCCAATATCACCAATCCTAGACGAGTACCTGTTTCCTTTACAATTTCCTAGTTGGGCGAGGCCTGCTAGAACGACCGGCGCCTACCGGAGAACCCGAGTTAGCGCTAATACCGGTCGCGGTCCTCGCCCGGAATAGAGAATTGCTGGGGGAGAGCCTGTAGGACGGAGTGGTGCGCGGTATGATATGCGCTTCGAAAATGCGGTAAAGTCAGGTCCCAATCTCGCTGATCCCCCCTTAATAAGCTACAATCATTGTTTTCAAGATTCGATCCACGCACTCGACAGGGTTCGCTCGCGGGTGGTACGGGGGGGGGGTGGTACTTGACCGGAAATGCCGCATTCGTCGGCAAGATCCCTACGACCGTTGTTTCGCGAATTCGGCATCATGGTCCGCGAGCACTACGTCGGGGTTCCCCAACGCGAGAAAACCAACCCCTCGAGGGACTCGGCCGCTTCCGGACCGATCCAGGTCGGATCGGGGCACATTCTCAATTTCGTAACAGGATTTTAAATTACCAAAAGGTACCCGTGACCGGATCTGCCAGGCGGGAGCGGATCCCTTCTATCGGCGGTTACTACTGTCCCCGGCGTGTGAACACGTCGCTGGCCCATCAACCCCAGTGGGAGTGTCTGCTCCCCCTTCGTGGGTTGATTGGTATTACGGCGTCTTACGTGTTCGACAGTTGTTCGATACATGCGTGGCCAGTAGTAGCGGGCTGAAATGCGATAAATACGATACTAGGTCCTTTCGATCTCTCATTGCCCTGCCTGCGGGTTACCGTGCCCTCCTGCAGGATCTCGGTCCCGCGGTCCTCGGGGTTGAGAATTTCCCTACGTCCCCGTCAAACCTACGTTCCCGCGATAAGGTGATCTGTGTGACGACAAAATCATCCCGTTCCAAATGGGACCAGTTCCTAAATTCTTCCGGGTCCCGCTCAACTTCCGCGAATTACTCCACTTACCATCTCGCCCGAAATGTGGCTACCAGATGGGTTTGCTTCGGTTGCATCGTGAACTACCATACCGCGTGATGGTCTTCGGATACCCTGCCGAATTGCGTGACCGAATCTGTTCCCAAAAATAGGAGGTCGCGAGATTACCCTGGCCCCGCGCGAAAATATTACGCTCCTCTTTGCCCGTCCGCTTCCCTCTGCGCGATATCCCCGTCATCGATTTTTCGAGGACGTCTTAATTCGCTAATGTCCGCGACGCACCTAAATTATTTAGGTCGTGGATCGGCTACTCGCCGATACCCGCGTCCACAGCCAAGAGAGGTGATCGATTATTGTCCCCGTTATTGATCGTCATTACGTGCGTCGAAATTAATTCGGGCGAAGTCTCTCCGGCCCCTCTGATCGACATCTCCCCCCGTTACCCGCCGGTTGTTGCATCTACGGCAACGCCTTAATGTTACCCCCCTTGACTCGCCTCCGTGGCAATGCAGCCCAGGTTATTCGCGGCATACTCTCGACAGGTGTCCTGGCTTACGACACTTAAACGTTGCAGCAGGTACGCTTCGCTCACGCGTTGTTTGGCGGGCGATGACCCTTGTCGCGTTGCCACGGTTGCGGTAACCTCGGCTTTGCGCGTCGGGGGGTCTCGCGAAGGATCCCGTGTTCTTACCCCGGTCCGGTACTTTTCGGTTCCCCTCGGCGCGGTAGCTGAACTCCTCTTCCCGCACGACGCTCGAGGTTCTCGAATTCCCGGTCCGGGTTTGGGTTCCCTCCGGGCGGGTTTTGGGGAGACAGTCGCCCGAATCGTCGCTCCCTCCGCCATTGGCGGCAGATATCTCGGTAGCGGACGCGAAACTAGGGTGGGCCCCTCGTCGATTAACCTCTAGTAACTGTGACCGCCACGATAGTAAATAACCGATAACCAAGCTCGTCAGCTGCCTGTGGTGTAAGCGGTACATGCAGACGGCCTCGCGCAGCTACGCGGCTAAACAAAGGGAACGCTTCTATTACCGCACAAAAAAAGACTTTCCCGTGCCTTCCTCTAACGGGTGTCCGAACTTCCTTGACTATCGTAAATTTCCGTTTCCTACTCACGGCTGTTCCCCAAGCAATTCGCCCCATTTTCGTCTAACGGAAAAAAAAAGAAATTTTGTCGCCAATTGAATCTTCCGCGTCCTTTGCGGTTCGACAAAGGTCCGTGCGCGTTCGCAAAAGGGTTCCCATCGCAAATTCCCCTCTAGGCCAGCGCTAGCCTTCGTGAAACAATAGGGAGGGAGACCTTCGCACATCATTCAAACGAAATTTTTATCGCACATTAGGGCGGCACTCGTCTAGTGGCTACCATATTTCGGACTCGACACCATACTTCCCCCAACACCACACAAACGGGGGGAATACACAGTAAATTCCAATTAATTTTCCATAAATTATATCAATCGTGTGTCATTCCGGGCCTCGATAACTAATTTTCTTTTTGGCGGGTGACCCCGACAAAACAAACTAAAGGTTTGTTTAATTTGCGTCTCCTCGGGCGAATTTTAGTGACGCAACCTCCGCGTGCTATATCCCGCGTGCCGGCTTGCGAGGGGCACCCTCGACCTGCTGGTGGGTCGCACTCGTTGGCGCGTCCCGTATCAGCAAGTGCGATGGTCGCCCGTACCACGCAACCGACCGCGAGACCCCACAAGCTACGAAGGTTGCTCCCCTAAACCCCTTTGGAGACGTTAAAAAAAAAAAAATAAATAAATTATTAAATAAATACTTCAGTAATAATAAATAATTTGAATAAATTAAATGACTAGAAATTTACACTAATTAAATAAATAAATAAATACTGCAACAAACAAACAATTAAATAACTCTACGATTCAATAAATAATAATTTAGTAAACAATAAAATCTTTATTCAACATAATTTTGGTCACCCGGTATCTACGCTTAGCCGCTGGAATGGCACACGAAACAATTACAAGGTGAACCTTGTAGACAATAAATACCAAATTATAATAGAAATTCCGTGCTGACTCGATTCTTCCGACTGAACGAAGGAGAGAAAAAAAAATGTTTACACGGGTCGCGTGTCTCTATTACGCCGCGGCTCGCTTCGTCTCTGTGACTCGCCTTTCTTCGCCGATAATATGTTTTCTCCTGTGAGAGCCCCGCGCTTCTCCACGCGCCTCTAAGAAAAACCCTTTTCTCAAATCGCTTCTTCTGCGAGAGACTTGAACTGTTCGGGCGCCAATTTGTCACGCCGTTCACCGGTTCTCGACAGAATCGGTGGCCGGACTCGGGAAATTATGGCCTGACGGCCGGGCCACGCTCGGTCGCGCGAAACGTGGTCCTCCCGGGACAAACAATCACTCGCGTATTCGAAATTGTTCTCCCTCGAGCGCTCGAAAAGGAACCTACGGGCGCCAGGCACGCACTCGTGCCGCACGAAAACAATCGGGGTTCAAACCCGAGGGATCACTTTTCCGAACACACGAGGATTGCGCGACCCGGGATAGCGGTAGAAGGGTCCAAGGTTACACGCGGGATGAAGGACGGGGCATTCCCCGCGACGGGAACGTTTCTCACAGGGAAAGAATGAACCGAGACATTTACGGCAGACAAAGATCGTTTATTATCTCGGGAATTAACGTTGACAGGCCACCGGCGAGAGCCGGTGGCAAGCAAGATGGCCGCCGGCGCGATCTCGATCGATTTCGACGGGTGTTCGGTCGTTCGCGCGTACTATTCCCGGTTCGCGTCGGACTCGGCGGTCACAGGATTCCGCGTGAATGATACAAGCCTGGAAAGGCACGATTTCCGCCGAGCCCCGATAGAATACGCGTCGCAGTACGAAGAGACTAGGCGAGGACGGCAAACACGTAGCGAGATCGAAGCGGGCGCGTCGCGTCGTCCCACCGTGGAACTTCCGAGGATCGTGAATCTAAAGGGCCGCAATCGAAATTCGTACGTCCCGCAAAACCACTCGGGATCGCTACGACACACTGCTTCGGCGCCGGCGCGAGAACACTCGTCTCGGACCCCGGACGCGCCGAAGCACTTAGCCCGCGCAAATAGGTTACAGAACCTTCCAAAAGACGTCCCGAGCCAACACGAGCAATCACAGAACTTTATTCGCAGTATTATGACCGGCACTTACCAAACGGCGCGATTCTAGCCCGATAAATGCTGTCGATGCACAGTACTTAGCCGATAGCGCGATTACAAAATACGTGTCTCTACTTCGCAGTCCTGCGTCCTAGTCACCTACTTCGTGTCGGCTCGGAACGCGGAAGCGGAGCGTCCCCACTACTTCCTCATCTATCTTCGCTGTCGCGACGGCAGGACCTATCGCGTGGCTCCTCGCTGCCGGGCCGAATTCAGTGAATTCGGACCCAGGCCTCCGATAATTGTTTAGTTTCTCGGGGCCGCGTCCGATAACGCTGCGAGGGCGGTAGGGGTGGACCCGAGCCATTCCGGGTGGGCTCTCATGGCCATTCCCGGATGAGAGTCGGCAAGGTTGGGCCGTTGGACATCCCTAAGAAGTAACTTCCTTGTCGGCATCTCCGGGTTGACAGATCCGAGCTCGGACCAATCCCCGTTGTCTTCTCCGTCAGCGCCGTCCCACGATAGGTCTGCCGGGCGTCTTCTCGTGGTGATTATCGCCAATTAGCAGTCAAAGATAGGTATCGGTTCCCCTTGCAAGGGAGCAGGCCCTGAAACCTCGTGTCGCGCCCAGCGGCGCGACATTCAAATGCGATAAATTTTCCGCCGCTGGAAACCGGTTGTCTCCAGCGAGATCGATCGCTACGCTCGCCTCGATTCGCATCGGCTCGCAGGTGACCCGGTCTCGGTTAAAGGGTTCGGATAGACGTCAGCAAAAGCTGCCACGTCACAGTATCTATATCAAAGAAGGTACATCTGATTGGGGAAATTCAGTATACATTTACAGTTATCATTCTAAACGCTGCTGTGACATTACACGCTGATTAACTGGTTTAAAAAAGATTGTATAAAGCACGATCATATATGTCGCGTATAAACTTCAATTATTAATGCTTTCTATCTAAGAATATAATGATTTTCAAGATCACAAGTTACATATTACTCACCGTGAGAACATTTTCCTTGCAATAATCAGGATCTGACCGCGCGTTCCAATTAAAATAGTTCAGCTAGTAGATCTGCTTTGTACACCACATGTAAAAGAAAAATATAAAAAATCACAAAGTATCGTATTCATTACTCAGAAAAATTATTATATTTTATAGGCAAAAAATACTTATCTAAATTATCTTTTTCACACAGAATTATTCGGGAGCTGTGAAATCAATTCTATACATTCGTGTAATTTTGTAGTCCTTCGCTCTTCGTTGTCAATATTTTAATTCAAAATCACATTAATATTAAAAATCGAATAATCTACTACTAACTGCACAAATTTTATCTCTTAATACAGACACTATTGAAACCATATTTCGAGTAAAAACATTATAACCTAAAATTTATTGCACACACCAAAAACCATTAATTTCTACACTTCAAAAATTAATTCGTCTAGGTGTATCTGGCAGATCCTTCACAAGAATACATAAACCTAGATTTGCACTTCCATCATTTCCATCTGCCATCGGCCGCATTTCCATCTGCGTTCAAAATTACAGTAAGCAATTCTATTTGTGCACGATTCGCGTGTGTGCAATTTTATCTGTGCCCAATAAAGATGAATCCAATTCTATTTGTGCGCAATCGAGATGTGCCCGATTCTTCTTGTGCGCAATCGAGATGTGTCCGATGCTCCTTGTGCGCAATCGAGATGTGTCTGGTTGTACTTGTGCCCAATCATGCTGTGTCCAAAAGATATGTGCGCAATGTGCATGTGGGCAATCGTATTGTGCGCAACTGAAGGCCTCTCAATAATGACGAGGGAAAAGACCGCAGAATCAATACTTGGTGGCACGAAGATCTAACCATCCTTAGAACCAAGGCCAGGAAGATCAAAAGAAGAATACAAAGAGAAAGAACTAAGATAAAGAACAGAGGCAAGGGAAAGGAAGACCTGGAGATACAAGAAATCATGTATAAGAACACAATAAAGGACCTAAGAAATAAGATCGCCAAAGCGAAAGAAGAAAAATGGCTGGAATTTTGCGAAGAAATCAACAAAGACGTTTGGGGGAAGCCCTACAAAAACGTTATGAATAAGGTTAAGGCAACAACACCGCCAGCTACCCTATCGGGCGATTTCATGAACAAAGTTCTGAACGGCCTATTTCCGAGGCTACCAGACGACGCTACCGAGGAGGAGTCTATGGGAAGGAAATCACAACAAGCTGAGGAAAATCTAGATGATTTCGATATGGAGGTGCAGGTAGTTAACGAGAACGAAATCAGACAAGCGGCATCTAAGATTGCCCCGAAAAAGGCTGCGGGACTGGACGGAATATCTCCCAATATCATCAAGGAGTTTGCCCTTCACAGACCGGACGCCTTTGCGGCGTTGTTCACTGGAATTTTCCGAAGAGGGATAATACCAGATAAATGGAAAATGGGAAGAACGGTCCTCTTACGTAAGCCGGGGAAGGACCCAACCCTCGTCTCCGCGTACAGGCCGATCTGCATTATAGATGCGATCTCCAAACTCTTAGAGTACGTAATAAAGGAAAGGTTCGAAGAGGCTTTGGGAGAAAACCTCTTCGAAATCGAACAATTTGGCTTCTCTAAAGGCAAATCCACCATTCACGCCATGAACGAGGTAAATAAGAAGATCAAAAGCTGTGTAGACAGACAGAGGTTCTCTGTCATGATAGCACTAGATGTAAAAAACGCATTCAATACCCTCAGGTGGAGCCAGATATTGAATGAACTTAAAAGAAGGAATGTACCAGAGTACTTGCAGAGAATAACAACTAATTACTTTAAAAATAGGAGAATTTATTGCAGCACCATCGGGCAGGAGACGGTCATGGAAGCGGAGATGGGGGTTCCTCAGGGCTCGGTGCTCGGGCCATTTTTCTGGAATATTGTGTACGACGGCCTACTGAGGACCACCTGGCCAAAGGGATGCACGGTTATAGCCTTCGCAGACGACATCCTGATCCTGGTTGAAAGTAGCAGGATCTTGAACCTAAGGACAAGAGCTGAAACGGCGATAAAGGAAATTAGCGAATGGCTGAAGAAGGCGGGACTGGAGCTCGCACTTCAAAAAACGGAAGTGATGTTCACCAATGGAAAACGAATACCAAGTAACTTTGTTTTCAGGCTAGATGAGGAGACGATTCAGCCTACTAAGTCGCTGAGGTACCTCGGGGTAGAGTTTGATAGTAGAAGACAGTTCAGACAGCATATCCAGAAAACAACCGATAAAGGAGTGAAGGTGATGGCGGCCCTATCCAGGCTCATGGCTAACCAGGGAGGCCTAAGGCACCACGCCAGACGTTTATACTTCCGGGTTCTGGAAGCTATTGTACTATATGGGGCACCAATATGGGCTGAAGCGGCCAGAATAGACGCGAACTGGAAGATTTTAAGAGCTACACAAAGGTTAGGCTTGGCGAGAGTAGCATCCGCTTACAGGACGGTTCCAATGGAAACTCTCGCCGTTCTCACCGGAATCGTGCCCTGGAACTTGAAAATAAAAGAAAGAGAGAACCTACTTCAATGGGAAGTTGCCCTTGGAACGGCACCGATAACAGAGGAATATTCCAGAACAAGAAGGAGCACAGTCAGAAGGCATCCAGAGGGGTTTTATAGAGACGTTTCGCCGGAAGTCCTGGAACTGAGAGAGCTACAAAACTTTTCGTTCTCGCACGAGAATGCAAGAATCCCTGATCTAGGGGAATTCCTAAGAACTAGAGAGGCAGAAGAACCCGCCGATGTTAGGAAGAGAGCAATCAGAAAATGGTTAAAAAAAGTGGCAGCGGAACGATCAATGGAGCAGTGGCAGAAAGACTGGACAAATGCTACAGTTGGAAGATGGACGCATACCTTGATCCCGAACATCGAGAAATGGATAAACAGGAAACACGGCAGTCTGAATTTTTATCTAACGCAGGCAATTACGGGACATGGTGTATTTAATAAATTCAGATTCAAGATCCGAAAAGCTGAAAACAGCGGCTGCTGGTATCATCAGGACATAGAAGATTCGCCAGAACACACCCTATTCCAGTGTCAGCAGTGGGAGGAGGAGAGGACTATCCTGAGGGAGGAGCTAAACATCAAGACGGGAACGGTCTCACCGCAGGAACTAATGCAGAAAATCTTGCAGGAGGCTAAGTATTGGAACAGTTTCTCAAAATTCTGCTCCAAGGTTATTAGAGCAAAGGAAGAAGAAGAAAGAAGAAGAAATAGAGAGAAAGAGGGAGAGGGAAACACAGATATTGTAGATTTGTCTTTTCTTTCTGCCTAAAATAGATTCAAGGACACCTGAAAGCAACTGAGCAAAGGGCCAAGTGGCTGAGCTGGTCTACCAAGGAGAGGGTGGAGAAGCTGCAAAGGAGTGACAGGGAGAAAAACTGATGGGCGCCGCCAAAAGGACTGCGACAGGCTCCACGAGCGGACCCGGTCCTGGAGGTTAGCAACCTGAAAGGAAAAATCATACGTCACCTGGAACAGCTGAATCCACCATCCGAGGGGACACCTTAACAGCAGCAGCGGCGGCAGCAGTAACATCGAAGAACGAGATGAAAAAGAAAATTTAGTAAACAGTAAGGAATAGAAAAATTACGTAAAAGTCAGAAATTGTTAATAAGTAGTATAACGGAAATAGAGCATTCCATACGGAATCCAAAATCTCTCTCTCTAGCTAGTAGGATAAAATAGTAATATTTAAGATAACGACAATAGACTATAATTGGACTAAGCTATATGTAGACTAAAACAAAATAGAATAGAAAAGTGTAGATTTTCCTAGAACCAAATAAGATCAAGAAGTCCCACATTCGGAAGATAGAGATCTTCTATACCGACAGTGGTAATCGATTAGAAAGCGTACGTAGAAATAACTGTTTGACTAAATAATAATTGTGTTCCATTGTAAATGTAAACGCGGTGCGGAGTATTGATCGGAGGACAAGATTGAGACGACTGAAATATAAATCTGACCGCGATCATAGAATTTAATGTACATAGATAGCAGAGTAACTGACACGAGTTCGATTCAAACAAGGAATACATAAAGTATGTAGATAATAGACTCATATACAAGCTCGACAAGCATCAACCGGGTCCTACGACCAATAGAAACGAAGCACACGCGTACCAATGGAGCAAAATAAAAGTTCACTAATAACATTAAGGCGCTGAAAGATCAAGGGGGGAAATCGTTCCCCAACGAGAAGGGGAAATAGAGGGCCGGTTCAACGATCCACCTGATTTCGAATTTAGTCGGTTAGGAGTTCTTCTGATAGAAGTCCGGTTTATTTTAACGAGATTCTTTGCTGTTTCGGCCATCTTGTCGAAGTGAAAAGAAGAGTTAAATAAGCTGACAAAGAGTGAGGTGTAGATAGTTAGTTAGTTTTATTAATTCTTGTGATCAGTTCTGTGCATAAGTGTTTGTGACATTTTGTATATAATGTAGGTTAAAATAGGAATTAGATTTATCGGTTCAACACGTGCTCGGAGGGCCGCCATTACGTGATCGCCGTCTTCTTCGGTCGGCCGGGGCACGTGGTAATTAGTTGCTCGGACCCTGAAAAGGAAAGAAAAGAATAAACTAGTGATAATAGCAAAAGTAGACAGATAGATAGGTAGGGAAGGGTTTGAGAAGCCGATTTTTCCGGTTTTTGCTCAAATCGGACCCAATTGAAAGATCCAGCAGAAGGTTTAAGATAGGAAAATTTCCAATTTTTCGATCATTTTCTGAAACCCGTAAGATAGAAAGAGACAGAGTCATCAGTCTCTGTACTTATCTGAGGGAGACAGACAGTAGAGAGAAAGTCTGACCCATCATCGGGTAAACTCAAATTTTTTATAAACTTAGCAGAGAGCCCCCGCGATACGCGGGCAATAAAACTGTCGGAAATTTTTTATGAAATTTTTTTACGAAGGGTAAAAAGAAAAAAAAAAAAAAAATTTTTTTTATTTTCTGGAAAAAAGTTTCGAAATCTAATAGCGTGCTCGGATTCACTATTTTACGTCTGAACCCTATCATGTGGGTACTCAAACGATAGAGGAGGACGAGTAGAATACATATAGCGAAGAAAATAGGAAAAAATAATTTGGCGTAGGAAGTACCCCGAGTGGGTACTCAAACAATAGGAGATCCCCGGGGGAATCCGATAACAAATAAAAAAGTAGGGGTAGTTACCAAAATTCTTATTTGAGGAATTAGACCCACAGAGTGGGGTCTCTTTCGAGAGCGCTCCCCGAGGAGAGTTCATTCCTCAAACCAAAAATATAGGTCGTATATAGTGTTAGGGTTACTAGAATTTGTAAAGCTAGAGAGAGAAAATCCTGTGTAAATAGTTAATGGTTAATTAAGAGGACATATAATAAAGTGGATAAAAGCTCCGAAAGGTTAGGTTAGGTTAGGTTAGGTTAGGTTAGGTTAGGTTAGGTTAGGTTAGGTTAGGTTAGGTTAGGTTAGGTTAGGTTAGGTTAGGTTAGGGGTCCTAGGCTTTGTGGCGCCAACAGTGGAGACTCTGATCCACTGTCGGTCCGTACTCTCTATTTGAGGGTTGTCACAGAGCCAAATCCTCTCGCTCCACCTCCTCGTGGTGGACCCTGGGACACACTGCGGTGTGTGCTAACGGGGCGAGAGGTCGGAACTGGGCCGCAAGATGTCGGCTCAGGACCGTAGACCGCAAACCGGAAGGTTCCGGAGCGGGGGGGCCTGCCTTTACCGGCCGGTCCTGCGAGGAGGAGAAACCTCTATAAAAAAGTCCTTAACCCCAAGTTTCGGCATGCGGCGAAGGGGCACTACTCCCGGGTACGCGGCGCGCCGGGAGTGGGTTCGGTGGGTGCACCGGACCATTAGCATGCCACCTCCGGGGTACCAGCCCGCCCCCCGGAGTAAGCTTGGGCTTCTCCTGGCAAGGCGGCTCTGCTTGGAGTGACCGTGCCTTCCGACCACGCTCGTGGGAATCTTATGGAGAACCTAGAAAAAATTAAAAACAAAAACACAAAAACCCAAAAAAAAAGTGAAGAAAACACGGAAGGCGGAGGAACAACCGAGAGGGAGATCAGCGTCCTCGAAATCTCTGACACTACTCGGGATGAGGAACTACTTATGTTGGAGACCCGGCCAGCAATGGAGGAGAATATGGCGTCGATTCTACGCTTCACTTCCACCCCTTACAAGCAGGAAGAAGAGGATCCTATAAGAGCGTTCACACCGGGAAGGGTACTTCCGAGGAGTCCAACTGGTCCTACAAATAGGATAGGCAGACAACGCTCGAGTTCGGCATCGGACGCCGTGGAAGCGATAGAGGAGATGGAGTTGCTGCAGTTCGATTTCGAACATGAAGATAGCTCACCCGAGCAAGAAAGGAAGAGGAAGAGAACTCAGAATAAACCTCAAGCAGTTCACAACACGACTATTAATACTAGTGTCAAATTGTTGGCAGCGGCACTGAAAGAGCTTTCTGGCTTGGTAAAAGGTAGGGACGGGATTAGGCTGGAGGTCAAATCCGCAATTACAAAGTCGATAAAGATCTTCAACGAGATGCAACGAACACTGAAGAACTCGATAAGAGATACTTCAGCTTCACGGAGAACGCCTTCCGAGGAACAGCGAAAGAAAATGGACATCACTCCCACCCAGAGCCCGAAGTTGACCAAAAAGACCCCGATGACTCGTACCATTGGTACGCAAACTGGAAATCCAGACGAGCTCGATCTGGATGAGATGGAAAGTTGGAAAGGAAAAGACAGAAACTACGAAAATTTCTGTGCTCTTCAGGACAGAAGATGGAATACGGCAGTCTACCAACGCACTAGTTATAGTAGTGCAAACATACTGAACATAAAAGATTCTGATGTAGTCTGCTTCGTACCGGCCGACTTCACCGTGGACAAAGGATACAGCAAAGCAATTTTGGAAAAATATCAAGGGATAGAGGAAATGAGGGAACAAGACCCTAGTCCGGGGAACGTGGTATATCTGGTTGTAGCCACCTGCCTGCCAAAGAAAGGCACGCATGGATCTAGGATAGTGGGAGAAAAATTCATATACCACCTGATTGACAGGGAGAAGAATGAAAGCCCCTTACAACTGGAGAACATATTCAAAGCCCTCAAAGAATTAAAGTCTATTTCCTCAGAACACGAAAGAACTAAGATCGCTCTAACTGTGGACACGGTTGATCCTCATACCGTAAGGAAGATGGTGGAGTTCTTATTCTTGGACACAAACACCGCTATCACCATACACAGTGATAAGATTTAAAAAGAAGTCAGAAAACCCTCCGGTTATGAAACTGTGCTAATCGACACTGGCTCAAAGACGTTCGCAGAAACTCTAAAGACCCTGAAAAAGGAGATAAACATCGATAAAGAAGGATTTTCCATATCAGGAGTGAGGTCTAGTAAAAATGGACATGTACTAGTGGATATCAAAGGAGACGCGTCTAAGGCTACAAGCTTCAGTAAACTGGTAAACTCCAAACTATCGGGGGCCAAAGCACTGGCAGGACCCAGTAGAATGAGAAACAAAGTACTCCACCTAAAACAACTGGAAGGTGACGCCACAGTTGAGGAGATTAAGGAGGCAGTGGTGGCAGCCCTACCGGAGACCACCACAGAAGACATCACAGTGAAAGCTCTCCGCCCAGCTTTTGCAGGGAGGCAAAATGCCACGCTTATTTTACCAACTGAAATAGCGGTAAAATTATTGGAAAAACGCTCTCTATGCGTAGGCTGGAGCTCCTGCCGGGTGATCGAGCGAGAAGAGGTGATTCAATGCTATCGCTGCCGGGAATTCGGGCACTTTATCAGGAACTGTCAGGGACCTGACAGGACGAAACTCTGCAGAAGATGCGGAGCAGAGGATCATAGTGCTATACAATGCTGCAATCCAGAAAAATGCATGGTGTGTATGACAGAAGGGCATAGGGACGGTAGCCTTAAGTGTCCGGCCTACCGCAGGGCACTGGAGCTACTGCGTAAATCAAGCAGAGACAGAGTTCCTGAAAACGGAAAAAATATACAAAGACACCCAGAGAATCTATTACAACAGATAGAACAAACACAACAATCAGGACAAACACTACAAAACAAACAGTAAATACATACCTACCAAATACTTACAGACTTCACAAATGGAACAGCAAAGTACAACCTCCACACCTGTAAGAAAACAAATTAAAATGTTACAAATCAACCTAAATCACTGTAAAAACGCGCAGGAACTACTCACCCAATCTGCAATACAACACGAAATAGACATAGTTTTCATATCCGAACCATGGTCCCCACCATCGTTTTGGCATAATGATGGTCACAAATCCTCATCCATATGGATACCGCAACCTATAAGCAATTTGAACAGCATTAAAAGTCTTTACAAATCTAAAGGTCTGGTAGCGGTACAAATTGAAGATTATATCTTCATCTCTTGTTACATCTCTCCAAATGTGAGCTTGGAGTCCTATACAGGAAAAATAGCGGAACTGGAAAGTTTTCTAGACACTATAAGTACAGACAAATGTGTTATTGCCGGGGACTTTAATGCCAAGTCAACTGCCTGGGGATCAAGATCACTTGATGACCACGGCACAGTGGTGCTAGAAATGTGCAATCACTTTGGACTCATTCCTAAAGTCAGTACGGGATCGCACACTTTTGAAAGGAACGGGTATGTTTCCACAATAGACATCCTACTATGCGGGGCAACGGCATATAACGGCATCACATCTAGCCAAATACTTGAAGAATATACGGCCTCGGACCACCGCTATTTGAAACATGTGTTGACGATAAATATAGCCAATGCTACCAAACCCGGAAAAAGTAAAAAATTCAAACTCGACGTCGACAGATTCTCCAAAACCTATCTCCAGATCACAAAGATTGCTGACCCGGCAAAAATCTATTCCGTAGAAGATGTCGAGGCCTATATAGGCATGATTACTGATCTTTATGAATCCACCTCTTACACAATACAACATTCCAGTAAAAGGAAAGAGGTCTGGTGGTGGAATGAGGAAATCGCCACATTGAGAAGAGTCTCCATCAGCTCTCGTCGAGCCTTGCAGCGAGCGCGTTCAAATCTGAAAAAACACCCAGAAGGTTCCAATCTAGAGGTAATCAGATGTCTAAATAAACATAAGGCGAACAAAAAACAACTTAAACACGAGATATCAAGAGCAAAAAGAAATTCTTGGGCAACACTCACAAATGACATAGACACCGACATATGGGGAAGACCATATAAGTCGGTAATGGGAAGAGTAGCAGGAAAACCTCCACCCAGCGTCCTGACAGAAGAGGAAACCGGAGAGATAGTCAAGTCTCTTTTCCAAACAACACCGGAACCCAACCAGGCACCCCCCACCTCTGACGTGAGAGACGTCTCTCATGACGCTAATGACCGACCTTTTACAGAGGAAGAGGTTTTAAGGGCTATGAAGGCGGTTAAAAAAAAGGCACCCGGCATAGACGGTATCCCAACAGAACCAGTGACACTGCTATCGAAGATCGCACTGCCCCATGTCACTCGGCTCATAAACACGTGCTACAACTTGGGGTATTTCCCAACCCCCTGGAAGAAAGGCCGCCTTGTACTAATACCTAAGAAACCCGGACCGGATGGGCACACAGGATGGAGACCCCTCTCCATTCTATCCAATATGGGTAAGATACTCGAATATTGCCTAAAAGAGAGACTTCTAGAAAATGTTGAATATGAACCAAACCAGTATGGATTCAGGCGCGGTAAATGCACGATACATGCTATGCATGAAATCATGAAACGTTGGGATAAAGCAAAAAATAAGTCACACTACTGCATTTTAATCGCCTTAGATGTGAAAAATGCCTTCAATACGATTAAATGGCATAATGTCATAGAGGCACTATCCAAAAGAGCGATACCAAACAGGCTCTTCAATATATTGAGAAATTACCTACAAGATAGAAAAATCACATACGGACAAAATTCAGAAACGAGTTTCTATGCAGGTGTCCCACAAGGCTCGGTGCTTGCGCCTTTGCTGTGGAACCTGCAATATGACGACCTGTTAAAGATGGTACTCCCCAGAGGCGCCTATCTGTACGGATATGCGGACGATGTCGCCTTGATCATCACAAAATCCACTGCAGAAGATACTTCAAGAGTCGCTACAGAGGCCTTAGCAAAAATTAAAAACTGGTTTCGAGTAAAACAACTCACACTCGCGCAGGAAAAGACAGAAATGGTTATGCTGACGGGGAGAAAATCCACAAAAGATATTGCCATCAGAATCGGTAACATAACCCTTGACCTTAAAAAATCAACTAGATACCTTGGGCTAATAGTGGAGGGCAATCAATCTTTCACTGGACACCTAAACTACGCCGCAGGCAAAGCGACAAAGATCGCCGGAGCACTGAACGGCATTATGCCAAACATTGGGGGTGGTTCTTTCCATTCACGGCTTTTATACTACAGGGTCATAGAGTCCGTTATACTTTATGCGGCACCTATTTGGACAGTATCTACTAGCAAAACAACAAAGACTAAGGTCCTTAATAGGCTCCAAAAAATATCCCTTTCAAGAGTGGTACGGGCTTATAGGACAACATCTCTGGATGCGCTATGCGTTCTTGCCGGTCTCCCTCCACTGACACTCTTGGCAGAGGAGAGACGCCGTATTTTCCTCAGACAAGAAGAATTGAGAAATAACACGGAAATCAACTATAAACTGGAGTGGAAGAAAATTAAGGAAGAAGAAAGGGAAACCACCTTGAAACTATGGCAAACGAGCTGGGACATGGCCACACACGGACGTAAAACTCATGGTCTAATTCCGAAGATAAGCGAATGGATGGACTGGGGTCCCAAAACCCTAGATTTCCACCTTACACAGATATTAACAGGTCATGGATGCTTCTCGGATTATCTTCACAAGATGGGACAGCGGGACGACACTACGTGCATAATGTGCAAGCACCCCTTGGACAGCCCTGAACACACCGTCATGGAGTGCCCAGCGTGGAACCTAGAAAGAGAAGAACTGGTAGCTGAAAATGGTCAACTTCGATGGAATGAAATTACAACGTGGCTAAATGATCCAAAAAAGATGCCGAAACTAAGATTTTTCATTAACAAGTTAATGACGAAAAAAGAAGAAACCGAAAGAGAGATCCAAAATGAAGTAAGAAGATCGAGTATGACCACCAGGAGATAGATATAGTAAAGGCGTAGATACCTACAGTAGCCCCCTCCCCGTGCAGTAATGCTGTATAAGCGGTTCCGCGGTGGAGAGGGTTCCTGTTAGGTATTAGTACTAGACGTAGGGCAGATAGAGGAGGAGGGGTTTTTAGGGGGTACACAACACCGGAGTCCCTCACGACGTACGCAAAGTATTTTCCCCTCCTCGTTAAAAAAAAAAAAAAAAGGTTAGGTTAGGTTAGGTTAGGTTAGGTTAGGTTGGGGACCTAGGGATATGGGGCTCTCCAATGGTGACTCTGATCCATTGGAGGGTATGACTACAGCGGTGGTGGTCCATATCCTAAATCCTCTTGCTCCACCTCCACGTGGTGGTCCCTGGGGCACACTGCGGTGTGTGCTAACGGAGCGAGGGGTCGGAACTGGGTCACAAGATGTTGGCCCAGGACCGTAGACCGCAAACCGGAAGGTTCCGAAGCGGGGGGGCTTACCTTCACCGGCCGGCCCTGCGAGGAGGAGAAACCTCTATAAAAAAGTCCCTAACTCTAAGTTTCGGCATGCGGCGAAGGAGCACTACTCCCGGGAACGCGGAGCGCCGGAAGTGGGTCTGGTGGGTGCACCGGACCAATAGCATGCCACCTCCGGGGTACCAGCCCGCCCCTCGGAGTAATTTGGGCTTCTCTCGGCAAGGCGGCTCTGCTTGGAGTGACAGAGTATTCCGACCACTCTCGTGGGAACCTCATGGAAAATAAAGATAAATTTAAAAACAAAAACACAAAATCACAAAAAAAAAAGAATAGAGAAGACGCAGGAATAATTGATATAGAGAGCAGCGTACTTGAGATTTCCGATACCACTCGGGAGGAAGAACGCATCACGGCGGAGACTCAGACAGCTAAGGAGGAAAATAAGGCCTCGACCTTTTTCACCTCCACCCCCTACAAGCAGGCAGTAGAAGAAAACCCTACAAGTGTATTTACACCGAGTAAGGTTCTTTCGAGGAGCCCAACCATCGTGAGTGGCACGACAGACAGATTAGGCAGGCAACGTTCGAGCTCGGCCTCAGACGCCATTGAAGTGGTGGAAGAGATGGAGCTATTACAGTTTGACTTTGAACACGAAACAATTTCCCCAGAGCAACAGAGAAAGAAGAGGAGGAGAACCACGAATATATCGGAAGCTATACACAACACTAGCGTCAAAGCTAATGTCAAATCGCTGGCAGAGGCATTGAAAGACCTATCTGGCCTGGTTAAAGGACGAGACGGGATTAGATTGGAGGTTAAGTCTGCAATAACCAAGACCATAAAGATTTTCAATGAGATGCAGCGAACGCTAAAGAACTCGGCTTCAAGAGACCTTTCAGATAGACGGAGAACGCCTTCGGAGGAACAACAGAAAAAAATGGACATTACACCTACCCAGAGCCCTAATTTGGCCAAGAAGAACCCGGAGACTCGTACTATGGGTACGCAAACCGGAAACCCTGACGAGCTTGACATAGACGAGATGGAAAGCTGGAAAGACAAAGAGGTAAACTACGAAAACTTCTGCGCACTCCAGGAAAGAAGATGGAGTAAGTCGGTTTATCAACGCACAAGCTTCAGTAGTACAAATATACTGAATGCAAAAGACTCCGATGTAGCATGTTTCGTACCGGCCGATTTCAATGTGGACGAAGGGTATAGTAAGGCAATCTTGGAAAAACACCAAGGACTAGAGGAGATGAGGCAACAAGACCCTAGCCCGGGGTCTGTAGTATATCTGGTCGTAGCCACCTGCCTGCCTGGTAAGAAAGGCTTACCGGGATCCAGGATACTGGGAGAAAAGTTTATATACCACCTGATCGACAGAGAGAAGAATGGAAGCCCCATACAACAGGAAAACATCTTCAAAGCCCTGAAAGAATTAAAGGATATTTCCTTAGAAAACGGAAGATCAAAGATTGCTTTAACCTATGACACGATAGATCCTCATACTTTAAGGAAAATGGTGGAGTTTTTATACATAAACACGAACATTGTAATCACCATACACAGTGAGAAGTATAAAAAAGACGTCAAAAAACCTTCCGGATATGAAACGGTGCTAATTGACACTGGCACAAAGACATTTGCTGAAACCTTAAAGACCCTTAAAAAGGAGATTAATATCGACAAGGAAGGATATACAATATCAGGAGTGAGGTCGAGTAGAAATGGACATGTGCTAGTCGACATTAAAGGGGACGCGTCAAAGGCTACAAGTTTCAGCAGACTTGTAAACTCCAAAATATCTGGGGCCAAAGCGCTGTCAGGACCTAGTAGGACGAGAAACAAGGTACTTCATCTAAAGCAACTAGAAGGCGACGCCGCAGTTGAGGAGATAAAGGAGGCAGTGGTGGCAGCCCTACCGGAGACCACCACTGAGGACATTATGGTGAAAGCTCTTCGCCCAGCCTTTGCAGGTAGGCAAAATGCCACACTCATCTTACCAACGGAAATAGCGGTAAAACTCCTGGAAAAACGCTCTCTACGCGTAGGTTGGGGATTTTGCCGAGTGGTAGAGAGAGAAGAAGTGACACAATGTTTCCGTTGCCGGGAATTTGGACACATCACTAGAAACTGCCAGGGACCAGACAGGTCGAAACTTTGCAGAAGATGCGGAGCAGAAGGACACAGTGCAATGCAATGTAGCAGCCCTGAGAAATGTGTGGTGTGCATGACAGAAGGGCATAGGGATGGTAGCCTTAAGTGTCCTGCCTACCGCAGGGCACTTGAACTACGTCGGAAAGCCACTAACAAAGACAGAGACCCGGATAATGGAAAAAATAACAAAGAAAGAAACACTGAAAAAGTAGCACAAACAGGACAAATACAACAAACAGTACAAGCACAGCAAACAGGACAAACACAACAATCCGAATAGTAAACACATATACTTACCAAGCAGAACAAACACAACAAACAGGACAAACACTACAAATCGAATACCAAATACTCACCGAACTTATTTAACTCCTACTAATGGAACAGCAAAACGAAACGGCAAACCTAGAAAGAAAACATATTAAAATACTACAAATTAATTTAAATCATTGTAGAAATGGACAGGAACTACTCACCCAGTCAGTAGAACAATACGGGATAGACATTGTATTCATCTCCGAGCCTTGGTCTCCTCCATCGTACTGGCAAAATGACGATCACAAAGCCGCATCAATATGGATACCTCAACCTGTAAATAAATTTAATAGTATAAAGAGTCTGTTCAAATCGAAAGGAATTGTCGCTGTTCAAATAGAAGACTATACATTCATTTCATGCTACATATCTCCTAATGTAAGTTTGGAGCTCTATACAGAAAAAATATCAGAACTGGAAAGATTCTTAGATACCATAAACACAGACAAATGTATAATTGCCGGCGACTTTAACGCTAAGTCAACCGCTTGGGGCTCAAGGTTACTTGACGATCACGGCACAGTGGTGATGGAAATGTGCAACACTATCGGACTGATTCCAAAAGTTAGCTCGGGCTCGCACACATTTGAAAGAAATGGTCACTTTTCCACAATTGACATTTTACTATGCGGAACAACAGCATACAACGGTATAACCTCCAGCCAAATACTCGAAGACTATACGGCCTCTGATCATCGCTACTTGAAACATATACTGACAACGAATACAGCTAACACTGCCAATTCCGAGAAAAAGAAAAAATTTAAACTCAATGTAGATAGATTTTCCAATACTTACCTCCAGATCACCAAGATTGCCGACCCCTCAAAAATCTCATCGGTAGAAGATGTAGATGCCTATATAGAAATGATTACAGATCTTTTCGAAACCACATCATACACACTGAATCTATCCATAAAACATAGAAAAGAGGTCTGGTGGTGGAATACTGAAATCGCCGCACTTAGAAGAGCATCCATCAGCTCACGTCGAGCTTTGCAGAGAGCACACGCCAAACTGAAAAAACACCCAGAAAGATCAAACGTTGAGGTACTCAGATGCTTAAACAAACACAAGGAAAACAAAAAGCTATTAAAACATGAGATAGCAAGATCAAAAAGGAAGTCGTGGTCAACACTCATAAACGATATAGATGCTGACATCTGGGGAAGACTCTACAAGTCGGTGATGGGAAGGGTGGCAGGCAAACCCCCACCTAGCATTCTAACAGAAGAGGAAACCGGAGAGGTTGTCAAATCTCTCTTTCAAACGACACCCGAACCCAACCAGGTTTCCCCCAGCTCCGGTGTGACAGACACCTCTCATGACGCTTCTGATCGTCCTTTCTCAGAAGAAGAGGTACTAAAGGCAATGAAGGCGGTGAAAAAGAAGGCACCCGGCATAGACGGTATTCCTTCAGAACTAGTACAACTCCTATCTAAAATTGCACTGCCTCATATTACACAGATTATAAACACGTGTTATAACCTGGGGTATTTCCCAACCTCCTGGAAAAGAGGGCGTCTGGTGCTTATACCGAAGAAACCCGGGCCAGATGGACGTACGGGAGTGAGACCCCTCTCCATTCTATCTAATATGGCAAAGATATTAGAATATTGCCTCAAAGCGAGACTCCACGAAAATATAAGATATGAACCTAATCAGTACGGCTTTAAACGTGGTAAATGCACGGTCCATGCCATGCACGAAATCATAAATCGATGGGATAAGGCCAAAAGTAAAACACACTATTGCGTTTTAATTGCCCTGGATGTCAAAAACGCCTTTAACACAATAAAATGGCACAATGTCATAATGGCACTCAACAAAAGAAAGTTACCGAGTAGACTTCTTAATATACTAAAAAATTATTTACAAGACAGAATAATCACTTACGCCAAAGGGAATGGTCAAAACTCGGAAATCAGGTTTTATGCGGGAGTTCCTCAGGGCTCGGTGCTCGCACCTATGCTCTGGAACCTGCAATATGATGACTTATTAAAGATGCTACTTCCCAGAGGTGCTTACCTGTATGGCTACGCAGATGACGTCGCGCTGATTGTCACAGCCTCTACAGCAGAAGATTTATCTAGAATTGCTACAGAGTCTCTAGAAAAAATAAACAACTGGTTTAGAGTCAATCAACTCACACTCGCACACGAAAAAACGGAAATGGTCTTACTGACAGGTAGAAAAGCAAAAAGAGGTATCGATATCAGGTTCGGAAATACAACTCTCGAGTTCAAAAAATCCACTAAATACCTGGGATTAATAATGGAGGGCAACCAGAACTTTACTGGTCATTTGAAGTATGTTACAGACAGAGCATGCAAGGTTACCTGTGCATTAAACGGCATTATGCCCAACATAGGAGGCGGCTCATTCCTTTCTCGGGTATTATATTACAGAGTAGTAGAATCCATCGTACTATATGCGGCACCTATTTGGGCCAAATCTGCAAACCAAACAACCAAAGCCAAGATTGTGAACAGGATACAGAAAATATCACTATCAAGAGTAATACGGGCATATAGGACAACATCCCATGATGCATTATGCGTACTCTCGGGTCTCCCCCCTCTCACACTTCTGGCAGAGGAGAGACGCCGCATATTTGTCAGACAAGCCAAAATGAGCAATATTTCTGGGATAAATTATAAAACAGAATGTGAAAAAATTAAAGAAGAAGAAAGGGAAACTACCCTAGAACTCTGGCAGACGCGCTGGAACAATGCCACCCATGGACGCCAAACACACAATCTAATACCAAAGATAAGAGAATGGATAGACTGGGGCCCTAACACATTAGATTTTCACCTCACCCAGGTCCTAACGGGGCATGGGTGTTTCGCAGAATACCTCCAAAAAATTGGAAAGCGAGACGACCCAAAATGCATAATGTGCAAACAACTTCCTGACAGCCCCGAGCACACTGTGATGGAGTGCCCAGCATGGAACTCTGAGAGAGAAGAACTGGTAGGCGAAAATGGACAGATGAAATGGAAAGAAATAACAACGTGGTTGAAGGATCCCAACAAGATGCCGAGATTAAGACTATTCATCAACAAGATAATGACGAAGAAAGAAGAGACGGAAAAAGAAATTCAGAAAGAAGAGAGAAGAAAAGCAAGACTAACAAGAGTTAGGTAATGGCAACGTATGGACACCTACAGCAGCCCATACCCGTGTAGTAATGCTGTATATGCGGTTCCGCGGGGAAGGGGTCTTCTTTGGGGTAGTTTAGACTTAGTCTAGATAGAGGAGGAGGTGGTTTTTAGGGGGTAAACAACATCGGAGTCCCTCACGACGTACGAAAAGTATTTTCCCCTCCTCGTTAAAAAAAAAAAAAAAGGTTAGGTTAGGTTAGGTTAGGTTAGGTTAGGTTAGGTTAGGTTAGGTTAGGTTAGGTTGGGGTCTGAGGGATACGGGGTTCTCCAATGATGACTCGAAACCATTGGAGGATATGACTGCAGTGGCGGTGGTCCGTATCCTAAAACCCTCTCGCTCCACCTCCTCGTGGTGGACCCTGGGGCACACTGCGGTGTGTGCTAACGGAGCGAGTGGTCGGAACTGGGTCGCAAGATGTCGGCTCAGGTCCGTAGACCGCAAACCGGAAGGTTCCGGAGCGGGGGGGCTTGCCTTTACCGGCCGGCCCTGCGAGGAGGATAAACCTCTATAAAAAGTCCTTAACTCCAAGCTTTCGGCATGCGGCGAAGGAGCACTCTCGGGAACGCGGAGCGCCGGGAGTGGGTCCGGTGGGTGCACCGGACCATTAGCATGCCACCTCCGGGGTAACAGCCCGCCCCCCGGAGTATTGTGGGCTTCCTTAGGCAGGGCGGCTCTGGCTAAGGCGACGTTTAGTTCCGACCTACTCGTGGGATTCATATGGAGAAAATTGAATCATTAAAAAACCAAAAAAACCCAAAAAACCAAAAAAAAAAAAGTGAGAAGGAGAAAGGCGAAACACCGGACCAAGTGGAGGTTAGCATATACGAGATCTCCGACACCAGCATGAAGATTGGTAATACGGCGGACGCGGAGAGAGACATACCAACATATACGTCTACTCCCTTCAAAATACAGACCGAGGCTAATGTATTTACCCCCTCCAAGGCACTCATGAGGAGCCCTACTAGAACCTCTAAAGAAGCAGGACCCTCTCAACCGACAACTAGACCAAGATCACGGTCCGACTCGGACATGTTAGAGGTGGTTGAGGACATGGAGACCCTCGACTTCGAGTTCGAACAGGAATCGCCGGAACAGATGAGAAAACGAAAAAGGACCACCAACAGGACCGAGACCCTGGTTGATGGCAGTATAAATACTAACATCAAGACTCTGGCAGATGCACTGAAGGATCTCTCTGGATTGGTCAAGGGCCGTGAGGGTATTCGACTGGACATAAAATCGGCCATTACCAGGACGATAAAGATTTTTAACGGCTTCCAACGAGCATATAAAAACTCGCAAGACAGAGACCTCCCGGTTAAACACCAGGAAGAAACAAGCGGTAGGAAGAATAAATCAGAGGATACACTTACAAAAACTCAGTCGATCCAAGCGGAACGAAGTAAAAAGACTCCTGAGACACGCTCCATGGGCACACAAACTGGTAACCCAGATGAGCTAGACCTAGAAGAGATGGAAATCTGGAAAGACAAAGAAATCTCTTACGAAGACTTCTGCACAATACAAGACAGAAAATGGAATACCATGACCTACCAAACAACTAAGATTTGTAATACCAACATACTTAACGCTAGAGAGACGGACTTGGCATGCTTTGTTCCTGCCGACTTAAAAGCTGACAAAGGCATTAGTAAAGTTATTTTAGAGAAGTACCAAGGACAGGAAGAGATGTTGGAACAAGACCCTGCTCTTGGCTCGGTCCTGTATCTGGTTGTGGCCACACGCCTACCAGGTAGAAAAGGCAGACCAACGTCCAAAATTTTGGATGAGAAATACATTTATCATCTAATCGACAGGGAACATGAGGAGAATCCCATTAACTTAGAAAATGTTTATAAATCCATCAAGGAACTAAGAGACATTGCACTACAAAACAATAGACAGAACATTGCGATATGTTATGAACAAATGGACACAGTCATTCTGAGGAAAATGGTCGAGGCCATTTTCTTCAACACTGATATCAAAATAAACATTCATTGTAAAGGCGAGATTCCAAATCTGATTAAAAGGACCCAAAACGGCACGGAGACGATTCTTATCAACAACGGAACGAAATCGTATGCCGAGACGCTCAGAGAACTGAAGAGAAACATTAACATTGATAAGGAGGGCTTTACCATTGCTGGAGTAAAATCCAGCAAAAAGGGAGAAGTAATGGTCTCGATAAAGGGAGGCTCCACGAAAGCCTCTAGCTTCAGTACCCTAATAAACGCTAGGATTACAGGAGCTAAATCAACGGTCTTCGGTTCATCAAAAAAGGTGTTACATTTAAAACAATTGGACGGCGACGCCACTGAAAACGACATCAGTAAGGCCATAGCAGAATACTTACCTGGGACATCGACAGACAACATCTTAGTAAAGGCACTCCGTCCGGCCTTTGCTGGCAGACAAAATGCGACGGTCATCGCGCCAACCGAAGTGGCCCACAAACTCTTGGCTAGTGGTTCCCTCCGAATAGGCTGGGGGCAATGCAAAATTATTGAACGTGAAGACATCGTTCAATGCTACAAATGCAGAGAATTTGGACATACCACCAGGACATGTCAAGGAGAAGACAGGTCAAAGCTCTGCCGCCGATGCGGTAGAGATGATCACCAGACCCCACAGTGTAACAATGCTGAAAAGTGCATTCTCTGCCAGGTGGAGGGACATAGAGACGGCAGTCTGAAATGCCCAATATATCGAAAGGCATTGGAGACAGCTAGATCTAAAAAAGGAAAAAATAAATTGATAACTGAAAAGAAGACACCGATAGAAGGCATTAACTCACCTGTAGTAAACCGCCCTATTACTTAATACATAACTGTCCATAGTTTATATCTATTTTATATATATACATACTATATATATACATTCATTGTACATATACTTTTATACTTACCTTTTATACCTTTTATACTTACCTTTTTATACAAACCTCACCGTATATACACCCACTTACATACATATACTCACCTTGTGTATACTTACCTTGTTTTATACCTACCTGATATATACTTACTTGCTATACAAACCTCATAGTGTCTCCTGTTATATATACACATTTATATATATATTTATTTATTGTACATATCTTGTCATATACTTACCGTGCTCCCTGTTATTTATACATTACCTATTTATATATTTATACTTATTTATTTGTGCATATTTATTTATTTATTTATTTATACATACATACCGCTATATACAATTTTACATTTAACATGACTACTTCAAACTTACCCGACAAGTTCAAAATTCTGCAAATAAACTTGAACAGATGTAGGATGGCTCAGGATCTCCTGAATCAAACGGCTGCGCAACTGGGAGCAGATGTGGTGATAATATCGGAACCGTGGTCCCCATGCAGTCACTGGCATAATGACGGACACAAGGACGCATCGATCTGGATCCCTATGTACACGATAGGAGCATTCAATAGTATCAAGAATTTCTACAAAAGTAAAGGGATAGTTGCCGTCCAATTGGGAGACTACACTGTGATCTCCTGTTACTTTTCACCCAACATAACATTGGACCACTACAAGGACAGGATTACCGAACTGGAGAATCTACTGGAAAAGATCGACTCAGAACGATACATTATCGCCGGTGATCTAAATGCCAAGTCCCCTCTGTGGGGGTCTAGCACGCTGGATGATCACGGAGGAGTAGTAATGGAGATGATTAACAACCACAGTATCATACCTATACGTAGCCAAGGTACTCACACGTTTGAGAGAAATGGTCACAGATCGCTAATAGACATCTTACTATGTGGGAAATACATGTTTGACGGGGTCGTAAATAGCCGCATACTAGATGACTTCACTGCCTCCGATCATCGGTACTTATTACACGAGTTCTCCTTGGACGAAGTAAAAGCTGGAAGAGTGCAGCAAAAGAGTAACAAGAAACTAAAAGTGAAAGACTTCATCGAGCTATATACACGTATGGCTAAGATAGCCGATCCACTAACTATCGCGACGATAGAAGATATCGACGCTTACATACTAAATCTAGAGTATATATTTGAAACCACGTGTCAACGCCCGCAAACATCGAAAAGAAAAGAGGTTTGGTGGTGGAACACGGAAATAGCCACATTAAGGAAAGAAACTATAACAGCCCGACGTGCCCTCCAGAGAGCACGACACAAAAACAAAACAATTGAAACGATTGAAGTCTATAATAAAAAATACAAAGAAAAGAAAAAAGAACTTAAGATCAAAATCAACAATGCAAAGAAAAAATCGTGGCTGGAACTAATAGAGGGCATAGATGCCGACATCTGGGGTAAGCCCTACAAATGGGTTATGGGTACTGTGGCAGGCAGGCCCCCACCCACTATTCTTTCAGACGATGATACGAAGAAAACAATAGAAACCCTATTTCAAACCAAACGAGATATGGAAGAGAACACAACAACTACTAGCTACGACACAGAATCGACAACAGACAGTAACGACAACCCATTCACGACGACAGAAATCCTAGAGGCAATCAAGGCGGTTAAAAAGAAGGCCCCTGGATTAGATGGACTACCCTCTGAGGTAGCGAAGCTACTAGGTGACATAGCAGCACCGCACCTAGTGCACATGGTCAATACATGCTATAAGCTGGGATATTTTCCCAGACCATGGAAAAAAGGGAGATTGGTCTTAATACCAAAGAAACCTGGGCCTGATGGTAGCGTAGGATGGAGACCACTCACCATCCTATCCAACATCGCAAAAATATTAGAACACTGCTTGAAAACACGCCTCTTGAAATATATCAAGTTTGAGAAGAATCAGTACGGCTTCTGCCGGGGGAAGAGCACGATCCATGCAATCACCGAGGTGATGAAACGATGGGACGAAGCAAAAAAGAAAAACCACCACTGCGCACTGGTCGCATTAGATGTACGAAACGCTTTCAACACGGTGAAATGGCATAACCTGGTTAAGGCACTGGAAGATAGGAAACTGCCAAACAACTTATTAGGGATACTCAAAAACTACCTGCAAGATAGAGCAGTAGTATACACCGATAGTAATGGACAATACCAAGAGGTTAACATATATGCAGGAGTACCCCAGGGCTCGGTACTCGCGCCATTACTATGGAACATCCAATACGACGCGCTATTGAAAATCGTTCTCCCCAGAGGCGCCTATTTGTACAGCTTTGCCGATGACGTGGCACTAGTGGTAAGTGCCTCTGAAGCGCTTGACCTATCTACGAGAACCACTCTAGCCCTGTCGAAGATAGGTCGGTGGTTTGAGCTTAATCAACTAACTCTGGCCCCGGAGAAAACGGAGTTAATACTTTTGACAGGAAGGAAGGCTACCCGTGGGATTAACATACTACTGAACAATGTCACCCTCGTACCCCAAAAGGAAGTGAAGTACCTGGGACTGGTTCTGGAAGGAAACCAATATTTCAACAGTCATCTGGGCGCAGTAACCACAAGGGCAACAAAAATAGCCGGAGCCCTCAACAAAATAATGTTGAACATCGGAGGATCTTCCTACCTGTCGCGTATACTATATTATAGAGTGGTAGAATCGGTGGTTCTATATGCTGCACCGATATGGGCCATAGTAGCCAAGCGTATAACAAAAGCAAGGATGCTAAACAAATTGCAAAAAATGTCACTAGCCAGGGTAGTCCGGGCCTACAGGACTACCTCACTGGAAGCCTTATGCGTCTTAGCGGGTGTCCCACCGCTGACATTACTGGCTGAAGAGAGAAGACGCATCTTCTTAAGAGTCGTCGACTTGGATACACAGGATGATCTATATAAAATCAAAACAAAGGAGATTAAAAACGAAGAGAGAAGCATTACGCTCACACAATGGCAGACACGGTGGGATACCGCCACCCACGGACGAAAGACCTATGCACTTATACCAACTATAGCAGACTGGATTGGGTGGGGACCTAAAATACTCGATTTCCACCTGACCCAGATAATCACGGGCCACGGCTGCTTCGCCGACTACCTTTGCCGAATAGGCAAATGCAACAATAACATCTGCGTGGGATGCAGCGCCACTATAGACAGTCCTGAGCACACACTATGTGAGTGCCCGGCGTGGAGTGTTCAAAGGGAAACATTACACAACAAGATTGGTAATCTCACCTGGAGCGGACTCATTACGATTCTAAAGGACGCGAAGAAGAGGCCAATAATCAAGGATTATATCAACGAGATTATGACGGACAAAGAAAACAAGGAGCGTATAATACAACAAGAAGAACGAGCCCACAGACGAATGAACACGGACAACCAGACGTAGACAAGGACAGCTATATCCTTATATATATTTTATTTATTTATTTATGTATATTTATTTATTTATATTTATTTATTTATTATGAATTGTAAATAGTAATTAGGATTAGGAAAGGCAGCCCAGAACGCGCAGTAATGCTTATCGGCGGTTTCCGCGGGGTGGCCTCTCTTTCCTAGTAATTCCTAGAACGTTAGGTTCGGAGGAGGAGGGGTTTTTAGGGCGTACACAACATCGGAGTCCCTCACTACGTACGCAAAGTATTTTCCCCTCCTCGGAAAAAAAAAAAAAAAAAAAAAAAGGTTAGGTTAGGTTAGGTTAGGTTGGGGTCTGAGGGATACGGGGTTCTTCAATGATGACTCGGAATCATTGAAGGATATGACTGCAGTGGCGGTGGTCCGTATCCTAAAACCCTTTCGCTCCACCTCCTCGTGGTGGACCCTGGGGCACACTGCGGTGTGTGCTAACGGAGCGAGTGGTCGGAACTGGGTCGCAAGATGTCGGCTCAGGTCCGTAGACCGCAAACCGGAAGGTTCCGGAGCGGGGGGGCTTGCCTTTACCGGCCGGCCCTGCGAGGAGGATAAACCTCTGTAAAAAGTCCTTAACTCCAAGTTTTCGGCATGCGGCGAAGGAGCACTCTCGGGAACGCGGAGCGCCGGGAGTGGGTCCGGTGGGTGCACCGGATCATTAGCATGCCACCTCCGGGGTACCTGCCCGCCCCCCGGAGTATTTTGGGCTTCCCCGCGTAAGGCGGCTCTACGCGGGGTGACCGAGTGTTCCGACCACACTCGTGGGATGTTTTATGGATCTTTCGAAAATTTTTGGGGAACGGGGGGGTAAGTTGAAGGCGGCAGCGGGCCGCGGCGGAAAGGGGAAGGCGGGGGCGTCTCCTCCTAAGGAGAGCGGGAAGGGGGGCAACGATGCGGCGGGTGAGGGCACCTCCTCTCCCACGAGAGGTGCTCTCCCTGCGGGCGGCGTTGGCCGTGAAAAGGGTACGGGGGCGGGAGCCGGGACCTCGGCATTTGGGACTGATTCATTTCAGTTCCTGATGCCGCAGGTCCCGGGTCCGGCGCCCGTATGGAACCCCCCTCCGGGGAGGGGGAACGTGGGGATGGTGGATCTGACGGACGACACGGAGGAGGATAACTTCTCCGTCTCCTCCGTCGATTCCACGGGCGCGGGAAGGAAGAGGGCGGGGGAGCCCCTCGAGCCGGGGAAGGTCAGGAGGAAGAGGGGGCCGAATAAGCCCCCTGATCCTCTGGGGCCAAACGACCTGGCCGACTATGGGTCGGAGTTTGGCCGCGCGTCGAGGGGACGGTTGCAGCCGGCGGCGGAGTTGGTGGCGGAATGCCGCACTTACCCCGTCCCGGAGCTCCTCGCGTTGGTGAAGGACGGGGCGTCCATGGTGGACAAGGTGTCCTCCGTGTCGAAAGGACTTAAGGGCACTTTCGTTAAGGAGCTGCGCGTCGCGACCCAGCAAATCCGGGCGGCCAGCTATGAGCTGGCCTCGCGCGCGAGATATGCCGGGAGCGACGAGAAGGAGGTCGAGGAGGTCCGCGAAATGCTGCGCGAGATGGAGGGACGCCTCCGTCGCGTGACTGAGGAGCGGGATAACCTCCTCGATAAACACGAGGGGTCACCGGTCGATAGGGTGGCACAAATGTTGGAAAGGTCCCCGGTACCGTCCTTGCCAGGGACCCCACCCACAGGGGAATCGACGCGCCCTGTAACGCGGGCGAGCGCGGCTGCGACGGCACAAAGCCGCGAGGGGGGTGAGGCGACGCTTTCCCTCGGCGATGTAGAGCGGATTGTTGAGGAAAGGGTAGCGCGCATCGTCGAGGGAAGGATAAGTGCCCTAGAGGGTCGTCTCTTGGAGGCCCTCAAGGCCCACGGGGAGAGGGGGAGCAGGGCCGACACGGCGGGGACCAGCATGGGCCCCCCGCCTGCCGACACCAGGGCCCCCCGACAGAAGACAAGGGAGAAGGGGAAGGAGGATAAGGGTTCTAGGACCCCTTCCGCCAGCTCGACAGCGTCGAGGGCGGGGCCGAAAGCGGCCCAAAAGAAGAAGAAGGAGGCCTCGTACGCGGAGGTGGCGGCCACGGAGGGCAAGCGGGCGGCCAAAGCGGCCCGAGCGCAGCCCACCGATGGCGTACCCTCCGGTGGAGACCCTTCTAAGGGAGAGGTCCCCAAAAAAAAGGGGAAGGGAGATCCCCCTCCCAAGAAGAAGGAGACCACGGCGCCGCGATTACCGCGGCAGCCGAAGACGGCGGCCGTGGTCATGACCGTCCCCGTGGGAGTTGAGGCCTCCTATGAGGAGGCCATGGGTAAGGTGGTGTCGGACGTCCGTTTGGAGGACGTCGGCATCACCGAGGAACTAGCCGTGGCCCGGGCCCAAACCGGGGCCCTCATGTTGAGGGTCCGCGGTGCGGGTAGCCGGGATAAGGCTACCGCGCTCGCCGCGCGGATGAGGGATGCCCTTAAGGGCACGGGGGTGGTCGTGAGCACCCCCACGCGGAACGCGGAGATCCGGCTCCGGGGGTTGGGCCTAGGCGCAACACCGGAGTCGGTCCGCGAGGCCCTCGTGGGCGCATCGGGGTGTGCTCCCGAGGAGGTTCGCGTGGGGGTGGTCAACAGGCCACCCAACGGGGGGAACAACGGGCCCGGCACGTGCTGGGCCCGACTGCCGCTGACGGCAGCAAGGAAGATCGCCGGGGCCGGCAGAATCCGGGTTGGGTGGGCCTCGGCGCGGGTGGAAATACTGGAACAACGTCCGCTCCAGTGTTTCCGCTGTCTGCGCCGAGGCCACACGTTGGCACGATGTGTCCACAAGGATGAGGCGAGCCGGCAGGGCCGGTGTTATAGATGTGGGGAAGAGGGACACCGGGCGGCGACGTGCACGTCGCCGCCCAAGTGCCCCCTATGCGTAGACTTGGGGCAGCCGGCCAATCACCGGTCCGGCACAAAGGCGTGCCCCTCGTTCCGCACCGGCCAATCCGGGGCGAAACGAGGTGGAGAAAGCGGGAAGGAGGCCCAAAAGGAAGCGACCCCTCAGGTCGCGCCAGCACCGGCTCTGCCGGCTCGTCCCCCCGGGGGAACGGGCGCGTCGGGTTAAGAGGCCCCGCCCTTCAGGCAGGGTCCACATGGGGAATGACCTCCTCCCACTACTCGGGGACGCCCGAATAGCCGGAGGGGGTCGTGAGGGAGGAGGTACCGGTACCTCCTGGACTCACGGGAAGGGGGCCTGTTACGGGGGTGTGCGAAATGCACCCTTTCGAGGAACGGGCCTTATCGCGAGAGAGATCCCCTCGTCCGCGCCACCGGAGGGAATTAAAACCTCCTTGATGCGCCACGTGCTTTATCGCACTCCGGCACGGACGGACGACGGGATCTCCTGGGTCATCGGGGCGTCGAGCTGGAACTCGACGTCCCATCGGGTGACCCCGGGAGGGGGGAAGCGCAGCTGCCGTCGCTGCGGTTCCTTGTTTCGAGTAAATCGTAGGGGGAGCTTCACTCCCCCTTCGGGAAGTCCATGTAAGGACAGCGGGTGCGCGGTTGTATACGATTCGGGTTCCCGTGCACCACGCTAAATCCGGGGACGGACGCGGGGTTTTAGTCGGTGCGAGTCCGACATTGGCCTCTCTCATTATCCAGAAATGGGGGGGGGTTATCCATAAGGGATTTCCCCGACGTCAGAAAAAAAAAAAAAAAAAAAAAGGTTAGGTTAGGTTGGGGTCCGAGGGATACGGGGTTCTCCAATGATGACTCGGAATCATTGGAGGATATGACTGCAGTGGCGGTGGTCCGTATCCTAAAATCCTCTTGCTCCACCTCCTCGTGGTGGACCCTGGGGCACGGCACTGATGTATACCAGTGTCGTGTGCTAACGGAGCGAGGGGTGAGTGGGTGCACTGACGGATCTCTGTATGGCAGTACAAAACGAACGCAGTGCACTCCAGGGACGGATTATTGTATGACGACTGAAAGGGCACGTAGGAGAGTTTATTGCAAAATGACACCGCCTAAGTTCCCTTTAGAAAAAGTTTACGGTGCAGGGGAGGGATACCCCAGTACCGGCGGTGGGGACGTTGTCGCGCGAGCGTCCCCGGCGTCGTCATCCGGCAATCGCGAGCTCGGGTTGGTGGACCACTTGGCCACCCGAGAAGTAATGGCGACAAGCGATGCCTCCGTGAGCGGAGATGCCTCCCATGCTCTGAGCGTGGGAGAGGTCCCAGAGGTGGGAGTGGCATCTGCCAGTGCCCCCCCATCTCTGGACGTGGATAAGGCAGGAGGTTCAACGGGCGCGACGGGCCGCGCAACGCGCCAATCGTCGAGAACTGCCGCGACGAAGGGAGGTCCGGTGGTGATAATCGACGACACCGATGACGACACTGCCAACCCCGGCCACGACCTACCGTGGCTGGGCGATACCTTCCAGCTGGGAGGTGGATCAGACCACACGTCCGCGTCCGGGAGGTCCCACAAACGCCGGCGGGAACATCAGTCCGACTCGGACAACGAGCAGGCCACGGGGGGTCGGAAGGGCGAGAAGAAGTCCATCTCGAGGAAGAAGGACTCCACCCCAGCGGTGGCGGAGATGGCGAGGCAGATCAGCGGCCTCTCCACAGGCGAGATCATGCAGGAGTTCCTGCAGAAGGTCCGCCTGGTGGAGACAACCGCCCTCAAGAGTGGCAACCTTAAGGGCACTTACGTGCGCGACCTCAAGGTGTCTGCACGTTATGCCGAGGCGGCACTACTTGAGGTCGTGCAGAGGGGGGAAAAAGTACCGGGCCCCCCCAACGCCGCTGATCTGTCTGCCTGTGGCAGCCTCCTTCCCTCCCCCGCAGGATACAGAAGCCCGTATACGCTCGCTGCAAAAGCAGAACGAGCACCTGCGGGGGATGGTGGCGGAACTTGAGGCCACCATCAAGGCATACAGGGAGGAGATGATGACAATGAAGAGGAGTGGAGTGGCTTCGCAGCTTCTCCCCCCTCCCGCCAAGCCGTCGTCATCATCTCCTCCCCGAGCGGAAACAACACAGCCGGGGAAGTCGGTGGTGGTCCTGTCCGACCCTCCTCCTCCGTCACCGGAGCCGGGGGCGGGCTCAAGCGGGCTCCTGGAACAGCTGGGAGCCCTGCTAGATGCCAAGCTGGCGCCCATAAAGAGGGTGCAGGCGAGGCTGAGCGAGGCGGTTTTCGGGCCCCCTCGCTCGCCCCCTGCCCCTCGAAACGGTGGCAAGGTCCCGGCGGACCCCCCCAAGCCCTCTCCTCCTCTTCCCGCCGGCACTTCTTCTTCTTCACGCCCGGGAGACGGGAAAAAGAAGAAGAAGAAGAAAACGAAGAAGAAGAAGAGTGCCCCCGCCCCCAGCTCGCAGCCGAGTAAGACGGCTCCGGCCCGCACCGTGCCAGTCAACCCCTCGTCTGAGGGGACCTGGGCGGATGTTGTGGGCCGGAAGGCTAAGAGGGCGGCCAAGAAGGCCGCGAACCCTCCCCCGCCCCCCTCTAAGGGACTCCAAGGGGCCCCTCAGGGAAAGGGAAAAGGAGGGCGAGCCCCGCCCAGGGTGGCCACCCCTCCAAAGACGGCAGCGATTTCGCTGTCCATTCCGGAGGGGTGCAAGACCACCCTGGCGGAGGCGATGGCGGCGGCGAAAGCGGCCATCAAGCTCAGCGAGCTGGGGGTGGGAGAAATCCGCACCAAGCGGGCGGTGACCGGGGGTCTTCTACTGGAGATCCCCGGCCCTGAGGGAGGTGCCAAGGCCGACGCCCTGGCATCAAAAATGGCCGCGGCACTAATCGGCCTGGGGGTGCGGGTCAACAGGCCCCTGAAAACGGCGGATCTCCGCCTGAGGGGCCTGGACGACTCCGTCACCCCCGAGGAGGTGAAGGCGGCGGTAGCTGAAGCCACGGGGTGCCCACCCGACACTATTAAGGTCGGGGACATCAAGTCCCCGGCAGCAGGGTTGGGCACCACGTGGCTGAAATGCCCCGCCGCGGCCGCCCGCCTTTTGGCGGGCGCGGGAAAGTTGCGGGTGGGCTGGTCCACCGCAAAAGTAGAGGCACTGGCCGCAAGGCCGTTGCAGTGCTTCCGTTGCCTGGCGGTTGGACACGTCAGGCAGCGGTGCACTAGCACGGTCGACCGTAGCGGCCAGTGCTACAAGTGCGGTGTGACCGGCCATCGGGCTAATGTGTGCCCGGCGGCCCCCCGGTGCCCGATTTGCACCGAGCTGGGGAGACCGGCCGGGCACAAAGCGGGGAGTGGCCTGTGCCCCCCGCTCCCGAGGAAAGGTCGAAAAGTCGGTGGGAAGGGGCCCACCGACAAACCGACCATGGAGGAAGGCGGGGGGACGGAAGTCATGGAGGTGGATCCCCCGCCTTCCTCTGAGCCGGCTGGCCGTGTGGAGGCCGCACCGGGAGCGTCAACGGGACCTTAATGCCCTGGACGCTCCCGGTCGTGCAGGCCAACCTCAACCACTCCCGTCGGGCCCAGGACTTGTTTGTCCATGGCCTGGCGGAGAGGCAGGTGGGGTTGGCCGTTGTCACGGAGCCCTATAGCGTCCCCGACCCCTCCCCTTGGGCAGGGGACGTTGGGGGCTCCGTGGCAATCTGGGCCCGTAAGGGCGGGGATTTCCCCCCCGGCTCCGTGGTCGAGCGGGGCCGAGGGGTTGTACTGTACAAATGGGGAAGGTTGCTGGTCGCGGGTTGCTACATATCGCCCAACTGCAGCCTCGCTGAGTTCGAGGGGTATCTGGACCGGCTAAGGGTGATGATTACACCCTACTTAGTCGGTCCGATGCTGGTCCTGGGGGACTTCAACTCGAAGTCCACAGCTTGGGGAAACCCCAGGACCACCCCTCGCGGCGAGGCTCTAGATGTTTGGGCGGGGGGCATGGAGCTCCGGTTAATAAACCGGGGCTCCGTACCCACGTGCGTGCGGTCGAACGGGTGGTCCATAGTCGATCTGACTTGGGCCACCCCCGCGGCCGTACGCCGTGTGTCCGCCTGGCGGGTGGCCACGGAGTGGGAGTCCCTCTCCGACCACCTCCATATCACTATGGAGGTGGAAGCCACCCAGCAGCAGGCGGACGTGCCCCCCAACAGAGGTATCACCCACGCAGCGCCCGTGAAATGGGCACTGCAGCGACTAGACGAGGACGTCTTGAGAGCCACAGCTCTCGCCTATTCCTGGGTTGAACCCAGGGAGCGCGGGGCTGACGAGGGGGTGTCATGGTTCCGGGGCGTCATGCGGTCGATTTGCGACGCTTCGATGCCCCGGGCCGGTAGGCACGCTCCTAAGAAGTCAGCGTACTGGTGGTCGGGCGAAATTGCAGACGTGAGGGACGCGTGCGTCCGCGCCCGACGCCAGTACACCCGCGCACGTCGGCGCCACCCAGTTGGAGGCGTCGACGAGGCGAGAGTGGCCGCCCTTTACGCAGAATATAGGGCGGCCCGTATGGCTCTGCAGCGTGCAATAGCCGCTGCAAAGACCGCGGCCTGGGATGAGCTCCTCGGATCCCTCCAAAGGGATCCATGGGGGCGCGCCTACAAGGCGGTGCTTAATAAGCTCCGCCCGTGGGCGCCCCCCATTACAGAGGAGCTGGACCCCGAGTTCTTGGGGCGGGTCCTCAGTACACTCTTCCCTCCCCAGGAGGGAACGAGAGAGAACCCGCCCCCGTCGGTCCATACCAACTGGACCGGAGAACTCGGGGTCACAGAGAGTGAGCTCTCCCGAGCCGTCCAGAGGATCCGGGAAGGGGGCAAGAAGGCCCCCGGTCCCGATGGAGTCCCTGGACGGGTGTTGGCCGCGGCCTTGGAAGTCCTCGCCCCGGCTTTCATACAGATGATAAACTCCTGTATGAGCCGGGGAACCTTCCCCCAGGTATGGAAAACCGCCAGGCTTGTCCTCCTCCATAAGGCGGGAAAGCCCGCAGATGTTCCCTCTGCGTACCGGCCCTTGTGTCTCCTCGACGAGGCGGGCAAGATCTACGAAAAGATCATTGCCGACCGCCTCGTCGAGCACCTGTCCAACCATGGTGGTCCCGATCTGAGCGACAGCCAGTTCGGCTTCCGGAGGGGGCGCTCGACGGTCGATGCCGTCGGTCGTCTCGCCTCCCTCCGGAGGGATGCTGTCGCTCAGGGCAGGGTGTTGTTGCCGGTGAGTCTCGACATCACCAACGCCTTCAACACCCTGCCATGGGATGAGGTAGTGAGGGCTCTGGAGTATTACCAGGTGCCCTCCTACCTCAAAGAGATCATCCGGGACTACCTGAGTGACAGGTGGTTCGAGTACCCGGGCCGGGACGGCAATATCCAGAGGGAACAGATGCACCGCGGAGTGCCACAGGGGTCGATCCTCGGACCGCTCCTGTGGCTACTCGCTTATGACGCGGTGCTGCGGGCAAACCTTCCCCTCGGCGTCCACCTGATCTGCTATGCAGATGATACATTGGTGGTCGTCGAGGGGTGGACGTGGAGGAGGACGCTGAGCCTGGCGCAAGCAGCGGTGGGCTGCGTCGTCGGTGGGATCCGGAGATTGGGGCTGGAGATTTCTGCAGGCAAAACCGAGGCAATGTGGTTACACGCATTGCCTCGGAGCCAGCAGCCACCCCAACTCTGGATCCGGGTAGGTGAAGCCTCTGTCGAGGTGAAAGGCGAGATGAGTTATCTCGGCCTGACCCTCGACAGCCGCTGGTGCTTCGAAGAGCACTTCGACCTGATGGCCCCCCGAGTCGATGGGGTGGCAGCCGCCATGGGACGGCTGTTGCCCAATATCGGGGGGCCCGATGACAGGATTCGTCGCCTCTACTCGGGGGTGGTGCAGAGTAAGTTCCTGTACGGAGCCCCCATGTGGTCCGAAGAGTTAATGGCCAGCCAGGCCAACATGCGCCACGCATGGCGCGTGCAGCGTCGGCTGGCCATTCGGACCATACGGGGATATCGCACCATCTCCGGGGAGGCGGCGTGCCTCCTCGCGGGGATGACTCCCCTTCATCTCATGGCGGTGGAGCGGGCAACCACTTACCAGATTGCCTGCTCCATCCGCCGTGGGGAGTTATCCCCCGAGGGGGAGGAGGTCGAAGTGCTGAGGCACCAGGCCCGGCGGGACACGCTGGTTCGATGGCGGGAGGAGATTGCCTCCGCCAATTCGGACCGGCCTATTGTCCGGGCGCTCCTGCCCGTTCTAGAGGAATGGGTAAGGAGCCGGGTTAGGCTCACCTACCACACGACGCAGATGCTCTCCGGGCACGGATGCTTCGGGCAGTATCTGTGTCGTATCGGGAAGGAACCGACGGCGCAGTGTCACCACTGCGGGGAGGCCCAGGACTCTGCGCGGCATACGCTGGAGGAATGTCCAGCGTGGTCGGCGCCGCGCAGAGACCTAAGGGGCGTTTTGGGAATGGACCTCTCGTTGCCGGTCGTGGTCGACCACATGATCGGCAGCGAGAGGTCAAGAGCAGCGTTCGCCTCCTTCTGCGAGATTGTAATCACGCAGAAGGAGGCAGCGGAGAGGGAGAGGGAGGCCGACCCCCTCTCCGCCAGGAGGCTGGCCTCGACGGGGCGATCCCGCCGAGGCCGTCGGCGCCCTGCTAGGGGCCGCTGACGTACCGACGGCGGTGGAACTACATAGTACTCCACCGCCGCCAAGGGGGGCTGCCTTTAGGCGCCCCCGGGGTGGGCAGGTCGCGGGGGGTGAGGAGGAGCACTAATCCCCTCCCCCCCACCACAAGAGGCGGCCTGCCGGTCGATCCCCCCGTTTTATTTATTTTACTATCCACCCCTTGATTTGCCCTCCCCCTTTTGCGTTTGTTTTATTTATTTAATTTTATTTACTTAACTTTTATTAATTTTATTTATTTATATAAGTTTTTATTTATTTATTTAATATACGGGGGTCGACCAGGGGGGTGGGACAGGGGGAGGGGACAGACGCGAGCCGGAACTCGCCTCTGTCCCCTCCTTGTCGCGTGCGGAGACCTCCCTCCTCGGCCGGGCGGGAACCCTTCGGGTTCTCTTCCCCGAGCGAGGACGGGGGTCTCCGGGGGTCGCGGGTGTCTCGAGCTGGGGCTCGGGGCACCCAGCCGAGCGACCCCAGGGATGGGGGACACGGTGTGGGTGACCCGCACGGGGTCCAAATAGTGTAGGTTTTGATTGGGGGGAGCTTCACTCCCCCCCGGGATTGGGGCTTTAAGCCGGGGCTGGAGGTGGTCGGTCGCATTCGTTTTCGAGATCCCGACCACCTCCAATCTAGCTCAGGGAGGTCACCGTAGGTTTTTTAGTGGGTAGGCCTGGTCCCTTCTGGACGGGTAGCCCCACATAACCCCGTCTCTCCCCCAGGAGGGCGGGGTACGCGTAAAGCGTTTTTCCTACGTTAAAAAAAAAAAAAGGTTAGGTTAGGTTAGGTTAGGTTAGGTTAGCGATGAATAGCAGATGAGCATAAGGACGTTACAAACAGACGAAACAGCAAACGGTCCTTTTCGAAAGCCGCACTGGAGGGGATAACGAAGGCTTCGTGGCCGGCCGGCATCCGAGTACCCTCCAGAGCGGTTTTAGCAGTTGAGGTAGAACAGCAATTGCGAAAATAGCGACCTTGAGTTATTCCGTTAGGATAGCTGGAGTATAGTGAGAATCGGGCGAACAGCGTTCGGTTTATTAGTGCAAGGTGTTAATTCCGAAGCTGGAGAGCGGCGAGTGGCGGACGGACGAGCGGGCACGCGACAACGAGGAGCCAATAAGGGATAGAAAAGGGATTTAACATCTGAGCATAGCTCGTCGGGTTCACCCTCCCTTTGGGAACAAAGCAAGGGTTGAGAACGTCGAGCAGGCTCCTCTTTTTTTTGAAACTTACCTGCTCTCCACCCAGCTTTGGACACAAAGCTTGGGGTTGTGGAAGGGTTTCGGTGAGCTCCTCGGTGGCGCGTGGGCGTACGGCGGCGGTCTAGGGTGCTGTTGCTCTCGGGCTGCGGAAGAAGCCTGCAGTAGGATCCTAGGATAAAGAGTTAATTAGTGCGTTACTGTGATAGTGAGTGAACACTCAAACAGGGTAACAGAGTGTACGCAGCCTCACGCTCCGACCAGAAGCCAGGGTCACGCACGGACACAAACCGTGTAGGGAGGCGCTGGGAGGCGCGAAGGGTGAGCCTGCGTGCACACTGGTGTTAGAAAAACCGCCCGGGACTGTTCTAGTGTGTTCTAGTGTATTTTTGAAGAGCTAGGGTTGAGCCAGGACAGTAATAATAAATAGAATTACTCGATTGGCCGAGATAGGCGTGATAGTGCAGTGCGAAACAAACTTTGGAAAACTTCGCGAAAAATTCAAATCTAAAGTCCGTGTAAAGTCTTACAATGATAGGTATAAGAATTTCTGGATAAATCTTTGACTTGAATCAAATCGGAAGTCTGTATAGACAAAAAATAAGAGATTTCGATACCAAACTTAAGGGGCTGTTCCAGAATTGTAAGGGTCAACTAACGCCAGTAAAGATTTGGCGAAATTTCAAAGTTTTAAATTTGGAAGAACTTTTGGGACAGCCGCTAGCGGTAGTCCCATTAATTCGACGTAAATTTAAAAAACACACAAACGGAGGTGTACTAGCCTAGGAAAACCGAGCCGTCTAGAATTTAGGTATTTTTTCAATTTTATCGCAAAATTCAGGTGAATTAGGGTGTTAAAATAGAAAACTGCGGAAAAGAGAGTAGGAGAATATTGTAAGGCAAGAGAGAGCTAAATTGTGGTATAAATTATAGACATAAATTATGAAATTTGAATTTTGAATTTAATAAAGAAGTACAACTTTTCGAAAGGTTAGGTTAGGTTAGGTTAGGTTAGGTTAGGTTAGGTTAGGTTGGGGTCCGAGGGATACGGGGTTCTCCAATGATGACTCGTAATCATTGGAGGATATGACTGCAGTGGCGGTGGTCCGTATCCTAAAACCCTCTCGCTCCACCTCCTCGTGGTGGACCCTGGGGCACACTGCGGTGTGTGCTAACGGAGCGAGTGGTCGGAACTGGGTCGCAAGATGTCGGCCCAGTTCCGTAGACCGCAAACCGGAAGGTTCCGGAGCGGGGGGGCTTGCCTTTACCGGCCGGCTCTGCGAGGAGGAGAAACCTCTCTAAAAAAGTCCTTAACTCTAAGTTTTCGGCATGCGGCGAAGGAGCACTCCCGGGAACGCGGAACGCCGGGAGTGGGTCCGGTGGGTGCACCGGACCAATAGCATGCCACCTCCGGGGCACCAGCCCGCCCCTCGGAGTATCTTGGGCCTCCCTAGGCAAGGCGGCTCTGCCTAAGGTGACCACTAGTTCCGACCACGCTCGTGGGATTTATATGGATTCACAAACTAAAAATAACAATAACAATAACTCAAAAAACCAAAAAAAAAGTAATGACAAGGAGGGGAAGGAAGACAAGAAGAAGGAAATAGTAGACCAAGTTGAAGGCAGCATCTACGAGATATCGGACTCCATGGAAGAACATGAAATGGAAATGGATATAGGCACACAAACAAGGGACATAGCAATTCCCAGTACCTCTACGCCTTACAAGCTGAAGAGCGAAGATCTCGCGTCTATTTTTACACCCCGAAAGACGCTCAACAGAAGTCCAAACCAACCAAAGCCCACCAATATCATGGATATGGAATGGAACGTGCACAAGCTAGCTGCAACGAAGAGCGAAGTTAGACCCCGATCCCATTCGGCCTCAGACGCCGGAAAAGTGGAAGAGCAGGAAACCCTATTCTTCGACTTTGAAGAGGACTCTCCGGAGCAGCAAAGGAAGAGGAAGAGACTTCCCAGAGCAGAGGTCACCACAAACATAGGCCTAAACGAGAATGTCAAGCTGCTCTCAGAAGCCATCAAACACCTGTCTCACTTAACAAAAGGCCGAGACGATGTGAGGCTGGAAATAAAAACAGCTATCACAAAGACCATTAAATCGTTTAACGATATGCAACGGGCAGTAAAGAGTGCCAACAACCAGCGAACCAGAGATCGCTCGCTAAGTAGCTGCAGGAAATCCGCTCAGCCCCTGAAAAATACAAATACGATAGAAGCAAACATGCAAACAGAAAACACCGTATTACCCAAAAGGATTCCAGAGACCCGTAGCATCGGCACCCAAACAGGAAACCCGGAAGAACTCGATTCTATAGAGATGGAAACCTGGAAAGAAAAAGAAATAAATTATAAAAAATACCTTACCGTAAAAGACAAAAGATGGAACGATAGATGCTACCAAAGAACTACGACAACCAGCACAAATATACTAAGTGCAAAAGACTCAGACATAGCCTGCTTCGTCCCGGCCGACTTCAAGGTCGACAAAGGCCCCAGCAAGGGTATAATGGATAGACATTATGGACTGGAAGAATTGAAGGCACAGAACCCTGTGCCAGGCTCAGTACTATACCTGGTAGTGGCCACTTGCCTACCAGCCAGGAAACCAGGACCCGTCCCAGGCATCCTTAAAGAAAAATACGTCCACTACCTGGTAGACAGAGCCAACGAAGAAAGCCACGTGGATCTGGAAGCCATTTTCCAAGCTCTGAAGGAACTTCGGGACATCTCCACGGACTATAACAGGAAAAAACTATCAATCAGCTGCCACGATAAGATAGATCCTACTGCGATGAGGAAGATGATAGAAGTCATCTTCTATAACACAGACGTAGATGTTACCATCCATGGCAATATATTCAAGGAAGAGACCAAAAAGCCCCAAAGCGGAGTGGAAACGGTCCTAATCAACAACGGTGCGAGATCTTATGCAGAAACTCTGAAAGCCCTAAAAAGCAACATAAACGTTGATAAGGAAGGCTTTACCATCGCTGGGATTAAGTCAAGTAGAAAAGGTGAAGTCGTAGTTAAAATTAAAGGAGACACCGCGAAGGCATCCTGTTTCAGCTCCCTGATAAACAATAGATTAGCGGGGGCTAAGGCATCGGTGGGAGGCATATCCACCCAGAAAAAGGTACTCCACCTTAAACAGCTAGATGGCGATGTCACCACGGAAGATATAGGAAAGGCCATCTTAAACCACCTACCGGGCACGACCGCAGAAAGCATTACGATCAAGGCTCTACGTCCTGCTTTCGCCGGCAGCCAAAATGCAACAGTCATCGCTCCGGCAGCTGTTGCAGACAAACTGCTAGCCAGTCGATCCCTCCGCGTGGGCTGGGGCCAATGCCGCATAATTGAACGCGAGGACATTCTGCAGTGCTTCAAGTGCAGGGAATTCGGCCATACTGCAAAGACATGTAAGGGGACCGACAGGTCTAAATTGTGCCGCCGCTGCGGAAGTGACGACCACCAAGCAGCCCAATGCCAGAATCCCGAGAAATGCATGCTGTGCCAGATAGAGGGGCACAGGGACGGCAATCTAAAATGCCCGGCCTATCGTAAGGCATTGGACGACGCCAGGGCTGCAAAAACCGCCAAAGAAAGAGACAAGGACCGGAAAACTCTGACTAAATCTCCAACTGGAGACAAGCGACCTTCTACAATCCAAACTTAAACTACACACTCACTTACATACCTACCTCTATTTGTACATATTTAATTGTACATACCTACCTCTATTTATATATTTATTTATATTTATCTATTTATATTTTTATTTATATTTATTTATCTATATTTATATATATATATTTATCTTAAACAAACAAGAATGGTACCTCCAACTGCTACTCCGGGTCCTAGGAGGGAAAGAAAACACATGAAGATTCTCCAGATAAATCTGAATCATTGTAAGGTGGCCCAGGAGCTTATTACTCAAGCCGCTGCCCAATACGAGGCGGACATACTGATTATATCCGATCCATGGTCTCCACCCACCTACTGGTACAACGACGGCCACAAGGACTCCTCAATCTGGATCCCGCAGGCTGGTACATTTAATAGCATCCGGGGCATATACAATGGTAAGGGCATTGTGGCAGTACAGCTGGAGTCGCTAACCATCGTGGCTTGCTACTTTTCCCCGAATATACCCATCGAGGCATACAAGGACAGAATCGCTGAGCTGGAAAATTTTCTGAACTCGGTCGACACAAGCAAGTGTATTGTTGCAGGCGATTTCAACGCAAAATCCCCCGCGTGGGGCTCCACAGTACTGGATGAACGCGGAGGAGTAATTATGGAGCTAACCAACAGCTGCGACCTGGCACCCACGCTCAGCCAGGGGACATTTACGTTTGAGAAAAATGGCCGAAGATCTCTAATAGATTGTATGCTATGCGGAAAAACCATAGCTGAACACATCGTCAACAGCCGCATTCTCGACGAATACACAGCTTCCGACCATCGCTATCTTCTTCACGAAATCCATCTAAGTGAAGCAATGAAGAACAGAACACAAAAAATAAATAAGAAGCTAAACATCAATGACTTCAGTGACCTATACAAACAACTAACAAAAATAGCGGACCCACTTACCATTGCCACGACCGAAGACATCGACTCGTATGTACAAATCCTGGAGGAAATTTTTGAAGCCACCTGCTACTACCCACAGGCAACAGCGAGGAGAAAAGAGGTCTGGTGGTGGAACCCTGGCATAGCAGCACTTAGGAAAGAAGCCATAACAACACGGCGCGAACTGCAGAGAGCACGGGCTAAGGGCAAACCTACTGAAACAATAGAAACATGCCGCGAGAAACATAGAGAAAAAAAGAAAGCACTCAAAATCGCGATAAGTAAGGCAAAGAAAAATGCATGGACCGACCTCATAGATGGAATAGATGCGGATATTTGGGGCAAGCCCTATAAATGGGTGATGGGCACGGTGACAGGTAGGCCTCCACCCACGGTACTATCCGACAACGAAACCAGGAAAGTCATCGAGGATCTTTTTCAAACAATACCAGACCCGGGAAAAAATGTCCCGAAAAATTGCACCGACCAAGGACTCTGCGACGACAGTCCTTTCACATTATATGAAGTCCAGGAGGCCATCAAGGCCGTAAAAAAGAAGGCTCCAGGGCTAGATGGGCTACCCACGGAGGTTGTCAAGCTACTGGGGACGATTGCAGCACCTCACCTTACACACGTCATAAATGTATGTTACAATCTGGGCTATTTTCCCAGACCTTGGAAGAAGGGAAGATTGGTCCTGATACCAAAAAAGCCGGGACCGGATGGTAGTGTTGGGTGTAGACCTCTCACCATACTGTCTAACGTCGCTAAGGTCCTTGAACACTGCCTTAAAGCAAGACTGCTGTGTACAGTTAAGTTCGAGCACAATCAGTACGGCTTCTGCCGCGGAAGAAGCACTGTACACGCTATCTCCGAGGTGATAAAGCGGTGGGATGCGGCCAAGGCAAAAAACCATCACTGTGCTATGGTCGCACTCGACGTGCGTAACGCGTTCAACACCGTGAAATGGCACAACCTGATAAAGGCACTGGCAGCTAGAAAGCTACCCAACAAGCTATTTGACATCCTTAAAAGCTACCTAGAGGACAGAGCAGTAGTCTATACCGACAGCTCGGGACAACAGCAAGTAGTCAATATCTACGCGGGAGTACCACAGGGTTCGGTCCTGGCACCCCTACTCTGGAATCTGCAGTATGACGAACTTCTAAAAACTGCCCTCCCTCGAGGCGCTTACCTTTACGGTTTTGCTGATGACGTGGCTCTCATCATCACAGCGTCTGAGGCAGAAGACTTGTCCACGAGAGCCACCTTGGCCCTGACGAAAATTAGCCGGTGGTTCGAGTTGAACCAGCTGTCTCTGGCACCCGAGAAGACTGAGCTGCTACTACTGACAGGACGGAAATGTACTCGAGGTATTAACATCAAGCTCGACGACCTAACCTAACCCCAAAAGGAGGTAAGGTATCTAGGACTGTTGCTGGAAGGCAACCAATACTACAGCAACCACCTAAACACTGTAGTTAACAAGGCAGCCAAGATAGCAGGAGCGCTCAACAGAGTCATGCTTAACATCGGCGGATCCTCCTACTATTCGCGGATACTTTATTATAGAGTGGTTGAATCGGTGGTGCTTTATGCAGCTCCGATATGGGCGATAGTTGCAAATCGCATAACCAAGGCGAGAATAATAAATAGGCTACAAAAGCTATCATTAGCAAGAGTGGTACGGGCGTACCGAACCACCTCCTTGGACGCACTATGTGTTTTATCCGGTATCCCCCCGCTCACCCTAATGGCAGAAGAGAGGCGTCGAATCTTCCAGAGAACCGTGGACATCGATAGAACACACGAAGACTACTACCAGATAAAACTGAAAGAAATAAAAGAAGAGGAAAAAAATGAAACTTTAAGACTCTGGCAAATACGGTGGGATAGTGTTTGCCACGGGCGTGAAACACATGCCCTCATCCCAAATATACTGGAATGGACAGACTGGGGTCCACAGATACTGGACTTTCATCTGACCCAGTTTCTTACGGGACATGGATGTTTCTCAAATTATCTAGCCAGGATAGGGAAACGAATTGATGATAAATGCATCGCGTGCAACGATGCGGTGGACAGCCCAGAACACACACTATTAGAGTGTCCAGCGTGGGAAAACCCAAGGGCCAGCTTAATAAACGCGATTGGCCCACTACATTGGAAGGACCTGATTCGGGCCCTAAATGACAAGACAAAGATGCCCTTAATAAGGACATATATAAATAACATAATGAAAACCAAGGAAGAAAAGGAACGCCAAATACAACAAGAAGAACGCATCCGGAGACGCGAACAACGAACAATGAGACAAGAAAACAGAGCCCAAAAAAGAAGATAGACTACTATCTATCCATAGACAGAGATGAATATTATGTACATATGTAACTATTTATTTATTTATTTATTTATTTATGTTGTATATATTGAAATAGGTAGGCCCAACGTGGTCAGAGGATGTATATATAGTTAAAATTTTATAGGGCGGAATTGTATCTCTCTCTGCGTGCAGCAATGCTTTTAGGCGGTTTCCGCGTAGGGTAGGGGTCGTTTTCGTTTTCACCTAGAACTGTAGGAGTAGAGGAGGAGGGGTTTTTAGGGGGTACACAACACCGGAGTCCCTCACGACGTACGCAAAGTATTTTCCCCTCCTCGTAAAAAAAAAAAAAAAAAAAAAAAAAAAAAAGGTTAGGTTAGGTTAGGTTAGGTTAGGTAGGGGTCTGAGGGATACGGGGTTCTCTAATGATGACTCGAAATCATTGGAGGATATGACTGCAGTGGCGGTGGTCCGTATCCTAAAATCCTCTCGCTCCACCTCCTCGTGGTGGACCCTGGGACACACTGCGGTGTGTGCTAACGGAGCGAGTGGTCGGAACTGGGTCGCAAGATGTTGGCCCAGCTCCGCAGACCGCAAACCGGAAGATTCCGGAGCGGGGGGGGCTTGCCTTTACCGGCCGGCCCTGCGAGGAGGAGAAACCTCTTTAAAAAAGTCCTTAACTTCAAGTTTCGGCATGCGGCGAAGGAGCACTCCCGGGAACGCGGAGCGCCGGGAGTGGATCCGGTGGGTGCACCGGATCAATAGCATGCCACCTCCGGGGCACCAGCCCGCCCCCCGGAGTAAGTTGGGCTTCACCTGGTAAGGCGGCTCTACCAGGCGTGACCGAGCTTCCGACCATACTCGTGGGAACCACATGGAAGAACTTAAAAAAACAAAAACAAAACCACAAAATCATCAAAAAAAGAAGACAAAAGACACAGGAACAATTAACACGGAGAGTAGTGTGCTTGAGATTTCGGACACCACCCGGGAGGAAGAACATATCATGGCGGAGATAGCTATGGAGAGAAAAATCCCTCCTTTCCTCACTTCTACCCCCAGACAGGTAACAGAAGGAAACCCTTCAAGTGTATTCACTCCGAGTAGAGTACTTCCTAGAAGTCCAACTAACATCGCGAGTGGCTTGACAGAGAGATTAGGCAGACAACGATCGAGCTCGGCCTCGGACGCCATCGAAGCGGTAGAAGAGATGGAGATATTACATTTCGAATTCGAACATGAAACCATCTCTCCAGAACAACAGAGAAAGAGGAAGAGAACCACCAATATATCTGAAACCTCGCATAATACGAACGTCAAAGCAAACGTTAAACTGCTGGCAGAGGCACTGAAGGATCTATCTGGACTGGTTAAAGGTCGAGACGGGATAAGGCTGGAAGTCAAATCCGCCATAACAAAGACAATAAAGGTCTTTAACGAGATGCAAAGATCGCTGAAAACAGATGGGATACAAAGAAAAATAGACTCACCAATAACCCAGGACCGCTCAGAGCAGAGAAAGAAGAGCCCAGAGACCCGTACAATCGGCACCCAGACGGGGAGCCCTGATGAACTGGAAGCCGAAGAACTGGAGACCTGGAAAAGAAAAAACATAGATTATGAAACCTTTTGTACATTACAAGAGAGAAGGTGGAATAAATCGATCTACCAACGGACCCAGATAAGCAATAACAATATCCATACCGTTAGAGACTCGGACTTGGCGTGCTTTGTCCCGATCGATTTCGAGGTGGAGAAAGGGGACAGTAAGATAATACTGGATAGGTACCAAGGTAAGACAGAATTGAAGGAGCAAGATCCAAGCATTGGCTCCGTGGTACTCCTAGTCGAAGCCACCTGTATTCCACCCTATAAAGGAAGACCGAGCTCCAAGATAGTAGGGGAAAAGTTTGTATTTCACCTGATAGACCGAGAGAAAGATGGTAGCATCCCTAATCAAGAGACCATATTCGAAGCAATAAAGGAACTAAGAAACATCTCGCTGGAAAATGATAGGAAAAAGATCTCCATCACCCATGACACGATAGACCCTTATTTGCTAAGGAAAATGGTAGAAGTTATATTCTTAAACACTAAAATGGACATAACTATACATAGTAAACACAAAAAAGAAGTGAGAAACACTCGACCCGGATATGAAACAGTCCTAATAAACACCGGCACGAAGACCTTTGCTGAGACGCTTAAAACCCTTAAAAATGAAATAAATATAGACAAGGAAGGTTACGCTGTCGCAGGCGTTAGAGCCAGCAGGAGCGGACATGTCCTTGTGGATATAAAAGGCGACACATCTAAGGCAGCAGGGTTCAGTAACCTAGTAAACTCCAGGATAACTGGGGCTAGAGCACTGACAGGACCCAGAGGTGCGCTAAATAAGGTACTTCACCTGAAACAACTGGAGGGCGATGTAACAGAAGATGAAATAAAGGAAGCTGTAGTTGCAGCTCTCCCAGAAACCACTACAGACTCAATAACGCTCAAGGCCCTTCGACCGGCCTTCGCGGGAAGGCAGAATGCCACTCTCATTGCGCCAACAGCGTTAGCAGAAAAACTATTAGAAATGCGCACATTACGCGTTGGCTGGGGATGGTGTCGAGTTATAGAAAGAGAGGAAATAACGCAATGCTTCCGATGCAGAGAATTTGGACACACAGCCAGAACTTGCCAGGGACCCGACAGATCTAAACTCTGCAGACGCTGCGGTGCTGAAGGACACCATGCCACTCAGTGCAACAGCACTGAGAAATGCGTGATATGTTCGACAGAGGGCCATCGTGATGGCAGTCTCAGATGTCCTGCTTACCGAAAGGCCCTGGAAGCACGATGTAAAACAAACTATAGAGGAAAAGATAAAGATAATGGAAGAATCAACAGAGATAAAGACGTAGAAAATAGGAAATCACCAACACATACAAAACACATACAAACACAAATAAACGCATAGGAAAAGAATAGAAAGAAAAGAACACAGTACATACCTTCACTTACATACTTACCGAAAAATGGAACAACAAGCCGGAACGCCTGCAATAGGAAAAAAATCAATCAGGATACTACAAATTAACCTAAATCACTGCAAAAACGCTCAGGAACTTCTTACCCACTCTATAGAACAACACGAAATAGACATAGTCATTATCTCCGAACCATGGTCACCTCCAACCTATTGGTTTAACGATGGACACAAGAACGCTTCAATATGCATACCACAACCCACAGACAAATTCAATAGTATAAAAATTCTGTTTAAAACCAAAGGAATTATTGCCATACAGCTGGAGGAATACATAGTTATTTCATGCTACATTTCGCCCAATATAGGATTAGAGGCATACACCGAGAAAATATCGGAATTAGAAAGGTTCCTGGATACAATACAAGTTGAAAAATGCATAATTGCGGGTGATTTTAACGCCAAGTCCACCACATGGGGATCCAGATACTTAGATGATCACGGTGCTATAGTCACGGAAATGTGTAATAGCTATAATCTGATTCCAAAAATCAGTACTGGAACCCACACATTCGAAAAGAACGGACATCAATCCACCATTGATATCCTAATCTGCGGAACAACAGCAGCTGAAGGCGTCGCTTCCAGCCGTATTCTGGAAGAATATACGGCGTCCGACCACCGATACATCAAACATGAAGTGAACTTGGAGACACCAAACAATGCCAAACCGGAAAAAAAGAAGAAATATAAACTTAACATAGACAGATTTACCGAAGCATACACACAGATTACGAGGATTGCCGACCCGCTAACAATCACCTCTATAGAAGATATAGATGCATATATAGATCTGATCACCGAACTTTTTGAAGCCACATCCTATACCACAAATCCACATCTAAGACGAAGGAAAGAAGCGTCGTGGTGGAATGAAGAAATAGCGAACATCAGAAGAGCCTCCATCAGCTCTCGGCGTGCCCTCCAGAGAGCACGAACCAAACTCAAAAAACACCCCGACAGAACAACAGAGGAAGTGGATAGATGCCTTAATGACCACAACAACAACAAAAAACTACTTAAACGAGAGATAGCGAGAGCTAGAAAGGAATCATGGACCTCGCTCATTAATGAATTAGACGCAGACATCTGGGGTAAACCGTATAAGTATGTGATGGGAAGGATAGCGGGGAAACCTCCCCCAACTAGACTTTCAGATGACGAAAACAAAGAGGTCATCGACTCTCTTTTTCAGACGGTACCAGAACCTAATAAGGCCTCGTTCAACACGAACTCTGATACTACACACGACGCTACTGACCGCCCCTTCACATCCGAAGAAGTAAAGACAGCAATGAAGGCAGTTAAGAAGAAGGCACCTGGAATTGATGGTATACCATCAGAGCTAGTCCAAACTCTCTCAAACCTAGCTCTTACCCACGTCACGCATATAATCAACACCTGCTACAATTTGGGATACTTCCCAACAGCCTGGAAAAAAGGTCGATTAGTTCTAATTCCAAAAAAACCGGGATCGGACGGCCGTATTGGATGGAGACCCCTCTCCATACTGTCGAACATGGGAAAGATTCTGGAATACTGCCTAAAAGCAAGACTTCTCGAAAGGATCAGCTTCGAACCAAACCAATATGGGTTTACACGAGGAAAAAGCACCATCCACGCGATACATGAGGTGATCAAAAGGTGGGACACGGCAAGAAACAAAACACACCACTGTGTACTAATTGCTCTAGACGTACGAAACGCATTTAACACCATCAAATGGCACAACGTAATTAACGCCCTCGCCAAAAGGAAGCTACCCAGTAAATTGCTCGATATATTGAAGAACTATCTCCAAAATAGAACCATTATACACACCAACAGCAGTGGACAAAACATCGAAACACCTTTCTACGCTGGAGTTCCCCAGGGCTCGGTCCTTGCGCCGATGCTCTGGAATATACAATACGACGATTTACTCAGAATCTTACTCCCTAGAGGTGCCTATCTATTCGGATTTGCAGACGACATTGCGCTCGTGGTGACAGCCAGTACCGCAGAAGACCTGTCCAGAAGAGCCACAGAGTCACTTAGTAAGATTAGTAACTGGTTCCAAGTAAACCAACTCACGTTGGCACAAGAAAAAACAGAAATGGTGTTCCTAACGGGCAGAAAATCTACCAGAGGCATCGATATCAGGCTAAACAACACAACTCTTGAACCAAAGAAATACACGAGATATCTGGGACTCGTCATGGAGGGAAATCAGTTTTACACAGAGCACCTGAACTATACCACCGACAAAGCATCCAAAATTGCAGGTGCCCTGAATGGCATTATGCCAAATATTGGTGGTGGATCCTTTCACTCACGAGTTCTTTACCATAGAGTGATAGAATCCATTATACTGTACGCGGCGCCAATATGGGCCATAGTTGCGCGAAGACCAACAAAAGCTAAGATTCTGAACAGAATACAAAAAATGTCGCTAGCCAAAGTCATCCGGGCATACAGGACCACCTCGCTTGATGCTCTATGTGTCCTTTCGGGACTTCCCCCAATCACACTCTTGGCAGAAGAGAGACGCCGGATTTTCTTAAAGCAAACAAGCTTGGACAGGACCTCTGAGGAAGACTACCAAACAGAAGTAAAGAACATCAAGAAAGCAGAAAGACAAGAAACAATGAAACAATGGCAGGAACGATGGGATGAAGCCACCCACGGGCGCAAGACACATGCACTGATACCTATAATACATGAATGGATCGAGTGGGGTCCCAGAACCTTGGATTTCCACATAACTCAGGTACTTACAGGACACGGATGCTTTGGAGACCATCTGCACAAGATAGGCAAACAAAAAGAACCGCGCTGCATAGCCTGTAAACAGACTGATGACAGCCCCGAACATACCATACTGGAATGTACAGCCTGGGAAGCAGAGAGAACCACTCTTTTCAACGAAAATGGTCCGCTTATCTGGAGTGGAATAATAGAATGGTTGAAAGATCCCATCAAGATGACGAGGCTCAAATTGTATATTAACACAATAATGAAGAAGAAAGAGGAAATCGAAAGAGTAAAACAGCACGAAGAAAGAACCCTCACACAGAAGTAGGAACAAAGCCACTCAACAATAAACACACATACCTCGTGCAGTAATGCAGTATATGCGGTTTCCGCGGGGAAATGGTGGTTATTAATGAGGTAAATAGACTTGCGACGTATAGGAGGAGTGGGTTTTTTAGTGGGTAAACGGACGCTAAAAATAAAATCAACATAAAAAAAGCGTGGACGGAGGCTTGGCCGGAGTCCCACACTACCCGGGGCAACATCTTCACCCGGGTGTGCGTAACGCATTTTTCCCCTCCTCGTTAAAAAAAAAAAAAAAAAAAAAAAAAAGGTTAGGTTAGGTTAGGTTAGGTTAGGTTAGGTTAGGTTAGGTTAGGTTAGGTTAGGTTAGGTTAGGTTAGGTTGAGAAGGTTTTAGATAGCCGTTGAGGAAACAAATATCAGAACCGAGTAGAGAAAATTCACGGAAAGTGAATAGTAGGAGGCGAGAGCGTAGGAGTCCTTGCAGAAGTGACTGTAAAGGAACAATAGCGATAGAAACTGTTAAGAGTAGGAGACATTTAGAAAAAGCAGCGAAAATAGAATTTAGCAGACCTTCGCAAAGTGAAAATTGTAAGAGGGAAGAGGATATCCTCGAGTTGTGTTGCGCGATCCGCGGTCCGTACGAGCGTGTGTGGCCCGTGAAGTGTGTGGACGTGCGAGCAGGGGTAGAGATACGGAAATATCCACGGACTTTCCGAGCGTGTCACGGCGGGAAAGTCTGTGGACTACGAGTTCCAAGTGAGTTTTTAAGCGTTAGGAGTGGTTTTTAGGGGTGTGGGGTTTTATCCAGGCAAGGATTTAGTCCGTAAATAGATTTCATAAAAATTTAAAAAGTTTTTTACCCGTCCAGATTCTTTCCTGTGCACCCATATAGGGCGTTGGGTAAATTTGTGGACGGTCTGAAGTGAGAAATTCGGGTGTAATTTGTGCAAAGGAACAACGAAGGGAGTGTGGGGAGGTCTTTTGACTGTGTTGCGCCTCCAAGATCGCACTAGTTGTCCCAATCTGGGAGTAGAGTACTCGGGATAGCGTGCGGTCGTCGTAAGAGAAGGCCGTGGACGACGTAGCACAGACGAGGATATAAAATAGTCCACGAACTTCTCTGGCGAGGGTCGCAAGGAAAGTCCGTGGACTCTAGACAACCGAGTAGGTAGAGTAAGTTAGTTTAGGTGTTTTCTTTTAGAAATAGTTAAGTTAAGAGCGGGCGATAGCGTTAGTGTGGAAAGTGTTTTAGCCTAGCTGCGTGCGTATTAGAGTAAGTGTGTGCCATAGATAATAGATAGGAAGTTAGGTTAGAATAGAGCACTGAATTGTAGTGAGAAGAAGTGATGTGAAAATAAAAGTTGGAAATCTCTATTTAAAAAAAAAGTCTCTTAATATTACCTTGGAGCGTGGGTATAGTTAAGATAAATAGAGTCACGAAAAAGAGGAGCAGGGCTTAGCCCTGGATAAAATGCCAGTAGAGCACTCTCCAAAGGAGTTGGAGAGAGGGGGGTCCTTTTCGGGAGCTATTTCGATGGAGAGGGTGCGGAGCACCCAGGATAGGGGGCTGATAGGGGATCTCATAAATATGGATGTAGATAAGTATGCGGGCCAGAAGAGAAAACAAGAGGTCGAGTACATAGGTGAGGCAAGGGGATTTAGCACCCCTAAAAGAGTGCTATCACAAGATAAGGATAGATGGGAGTTAGAAGAGAGGGGGGAGAAAAATGAAGCAACCAAGAGACAGAGGAAAGATTCAGAGGAGGCGGAAACGGAAAATATGAGAACCAAAATAGGGGAATTGTGCGTAATTTTAAAAAAGATGAAGCCTAGAGCGGAAGCGGTCAAGAAGTACTGTAAACAAAATAAATGCATAAAGGATATCATGACAGAAAGCGCGATTAACGTAGACTATAGTTTAGACAGGGCTATAAAAATAGCTGAGGAGATAGAGTTAGCTGTAGAGACTAGTAGAGCGTGGAAGAAGGTCGAGAGTAAGGAAACGCAGGTCACTCCAACATTAAGAGGGAAGAGAAGGAATAGCGATAGTATAATCGAATGTAAAGATAAATATACACAGAGTGAGGAAATATCGGAGGAGGTAAAGGCAGGTAAAGAGAAAGGAGAGGAAGTAAGAAACGATAGGATTAGTGGACCGCAAGGGGAAAAAACAGAAGCAGGCTGGACTCTAATAAACGAAAAGGAGAAAAGGGAACAAGCTAGGAAAGACAAAGCAGAGAAAACAAGACTAGAGCAGGAGGAAAAGAAAAGGAAAGCAGAAATTGAGAAGAGGGAAAGGGAAGCGAAAAAGAGGCTGAACCCGCCCCCACAAAAACCGGAAGCAATCTTAGTAAAGGTTACAAACGAAAGAACTTTCGCGGATTTATTCAAGGAACTAAAATCGAACGCGGGAGACAAAATTGGAGCGATTCAAACAGTTAGAAAGTCAAGAGGGGGCGATCTTCTAATAGAACTTCAAAAGAATTCGAACGGGGCTGAGTTCGAAAAAATAGTGAAGGAATCCTTAGGCCCGATGCAATCAATCAGACGATTAGCGCCCAAAGTAGCATATGAGATTAGGGATATTGACCCAACGTTGGAAAAGGAAGAAATAATAGATGAATTAGCGGCGAAACTGCAATTAGGAAAAGAAGTTGTAGAAGTAAGGAACCTGAGATTTGGTTATGGAGGGACAAAAACAGCAATTGTCACCATACCAAAAACAGTAGAAGAAAGAACATTGGAGGGCGGCAAAATAAGGCTAGGCTTCACCTACTGTAGGATCAAGATAGCAGCGAATGTGATTAGATGTTTTAAATGTCACGAGTTCGGTCATATGTCCTATACATGCCCGAACAAACAGGAGATGAACACATGTAGAAAATGTGGTAAAGAGGGTCATAATATTAACGAGTGTATTAACGAGAGGAGCTGTATCCTCTGTACGAGAAGGGGAGTTCGTCCAGAGGAAGCTACCCACGTAGCCGGAGCAATGAACTGCCCTCAGTTCAGGAAGTATATGGCGCAGACTAGCGGTGGAAAGGCACAAGATTCAATTTAAAGATACTTCAGATCAACATTAATCATGCCAGGCTGGCACATAATTTATTATACCAGACGGCATTAGATGTAGGAGCAGACATAGTTCTAATAGCTGAGCCCCTACGAAATCCCGGTAACTGGGTGTATTCCAGTAACGCGGCGATATGGGTAACGGGGAGGAGAGGCCTGAAACACCAGGAAGACGGTAAATATCAAGGTGAGGACTTTGCAGCAGTTAGAGTGGGATCAATGACGATTCTAAGCGTCTACCTCTCACCAAATATATCCCCGGAGCTATACGGAACAAAATTAAGAAAACTAGAAGATTACATAAAAAAGGAAAAAAAGCTAGGGAGAAAGATTATCATAGGTGGAGATTTTAACGCCAAGTCACCTGCGTGGGGATCCAATTCACAGAGTACTAAAGGAACGCTGACACTGGAGACGCTCTTGGACCAGGACGTCCACCCGGTCATCCCGCTAGGAGGACCTACATTTGAGAGAAGGAATGCCTCATCCAATATTGACTTCATAGCCACGTCACCGGAAATTCAGGAAGGAGGCAGACTAACATGTGAGGTGCTAAACTTAGAATCTGCCTCAGATCACAAATATGTATTATCGGAAATAAGGATGGAAGATCCAAGGAATCAGGAGGAGCAGAGACCGAGTAAATGGAAGGTGACACCGAAAGGCATGTTAAATCTGAGCAGGGTGCTGAACAGACAACTGATGGAAGGCAACTTGCTAACGACGGAGACAATGAATCAGAACCAGATTGAGGAAATGCTGAGGAGACTCCCCGGGATATGTGACGAAGCGTTCGAAAAAACCGGACAAAGGATGACGAAGAAAGAAAACCCATGGTGGACAAGAGAGATAGGAGATCTAAGAAACAAAGCACAAAATCAAAGAAGGCAGTGGCAAAGAGCCAGGAAGAAAGGGAAAGCAGAGGAAGCGGATGCCATACATGTACTATACAAACATACAAAGAAAGAATTAAACAAAGAGATATACAAAGCAAAAGAAAAGAACTGGGAAGAAATGTGCGAAACTATAAACAGAGACACATGGGGAAAACCGTATAAGACGATAATAAGAAGGGTGAAAGGGGTAACCCCCCCGCCAGCACTCTCAGAGGAAATGGCAAACAAAATATTGAGTAATTTATTTCCACAGGAAAGCACATGGACAGGAACAGACTCTGGAACAGAACCTAGGGAACAGACGCACAGCGGAGAAAGTGAGAACGGAAGGACTGAGGGGAGCTTCCGGAAAATCACTAGGGAAGAAATTGAAAAAGCAGGAAGGCTTTTAAAAACCGGAAAAGCAGCTGGACCAGATGGAATGCCGCCGGAGGCAATAAAAGCAATGATCGCCATGAGACCGGACTGCTTCGCTGCTATGTTCAACGGAATTATGGAGAGTGAAAAAATTCCAGAGCAGTGGAAACAAGCAAGAACAATCTTGTTAAGGAAACAAGGTAAGGACCCTACAACTCCCTCGGCTTATCGTCCTATCTGTATTATAGATGCGGCTGCAAAGCTTCTGGAGTACGTCCTGAAAGGCAGAATCTTGGAACACCTGGGTCCCGAGCCGTTCAGACATGAACAATACGGGTTCTGCAAAGGCAAATCGACTACTCATGCTATGCAATATCTGCAGGAAAACATCAATGAGGCCACGCAACACTTTAGGTATGCAGCAGTAGTGGCATTGGACGTCAAAAATGCCTTCAACTCGTTGAGTTGGGAGAAAATAATCGACGAAATGAGAGAGCGAGAAGTGCCGGGATATCTAATAGAATTAACTAAGGACTACTTCAGGGGCAGAGTGGTCTCGTATCAAACTACAGAAGGACAGGTAAGGACCGTAATGCAGAGGGGAGTACCTCAGGGGTCTATTTTAGGTCCACTGCTTTGGAACATGGTGTATGACGGTCTCCTTAAAAGGCCGCTGCCTCCGTTGTGCATCAGAATAGCCTTCGCGGATGATGTAGTCATCATGGCCCAGGACAGGAACCTGCAGAGATTAAAAAGGAACATAGAAAGTATCATAGAGGACATCAGAAGGTGGATGGAATCAGCAGGCTTAGAGCTGGCGGAGCAAAAGACGGAGGCCATGATGGCAAACAGGAAGAGACTGCCTGAAGGCTTCTGTTTCAGAGTCGGTGACGCAGAAATAATACCGGCCAAGACACTGAAATACCTAGGGGTAACCTTTGATGACCAACGACTCTTCATGAGGCATATCGAGGTCGCCACGAACAAAGCCATCAAGGTAATGGCGGCATTAAGCAGCCTGATGATAAACAGGATGAGGACGTCGCAAAAAGCGAGAAAAATGTATTATATGACAATAGAGTCTATTGTCCTATATGGAGCTCCTATCTGGAGCGATACAGCAGTAAAAATATTCTCAACGAACGCTCTAAGAAGGACCCAGAGAATGGGTCTCGCAAAAGTAGCGGCCGCCTATAAGACGGTACCAGTGGACACGCTATGTGTCCTGACAGGAATCCCCCCCTGGGATTTGAAGGCTGAGGAGAGAAAGATACTATTTAACTGGGAAAACCGGATCACGAATCTCCGGCACGAGACGACGGAAAGAGATAGACTGACACAGACAAGAAGAAGAAGACAATGGTCAGAGGATGAAAGTGAAGAGGAGGAGGAGGAGGTAAGATCGGCACGAGAGGAATACACCGAATGGAGGAACATCCAAGGGGACCGGGCGCAGGGAGAAGAAGATTCTTCAGCAGGAAGAAAGAAATTGAAGAAGGAACTTAAAGAGGCGGCGAAGAAGAGAACCCTGCTGAAATGGCAGAAGAAATGGGATGGGGCCACAAATGGAAGGATGACTCACGGAATCATCCCAAATATTCAAGAATGGACAGAACGAGGCCACGGGGAGTTAGACTTTTATGTAACGCAAGCCCTTACGGGTCACGGTGTGTTTAACACTTTTAGGAAAAGAATCGGAAGGACGCAAGATGCTGCATGCTGGTACCACCCTGGAGTAGAGGATGACCCGGAGCACACATTTGTGCAGTGCCAACATTGGGTGGAGGAGAGGCACAGACTGTTGGATACACTGGGGCCAATAGAAGGAGAATTGTCAATGAGAAATTTAGTAAAGGAAATGCTGCGCAGCGAGAGAAACTGGAGAGCAGTGAGGGGTTTCTTTAAAACGATTCTGCAGAAAAAAGAGAAAGAAGAAAGAAAGAGAGAGAAAGAAAGCGGAGAAGAAGAGGCCCAGGAAGAAAGAAGTTAAGTAACTGAATTAATCTAGTAGTTAACGAAGGGAGTTTTGCAGTGTCCTGCCCAACACACTTTCTGTTCTAGCCTGCCGAGATGAAGGAGGGAGAGGAGGGGGAGTAGGGATCGACTGCGGCGAGTGGAGAGGAGACGAAGCGGATACCCAATCACCCTGAGGATAAGCTATAACAGCGGGACCAGGATGCTTGGATAGGAAGCGGCGCTCCCCTTCCCAAGTGGTGGACCGACCTGCCTCCCCTTCCCACACCATCATCATCATCACTACCTTCTCCATCGCATCACCCCCCCTCCCCCCGGACTCGAGGTAAGGCGACAGAGGGTGTGGTAAGAAGAAGCAGCGAAAAGGAAGGAGCGGAACAAGAAAAATCAAAATTTAGATAGCAAGCGATTCCGAAGTAGTATTTAAGAGCTATATAGAGGTAAACTGTAATATAGTAAGCTAGGAAAGAGGCTATTAAAACACTTTTCACACGCATATTAGATTTATTGTAAGGGTTAAGTACATAGTGATAAAAATATAGCGTACAATTATATGTAAATACAGTGAGGAATAACGCCGTCCGAAATGTATAGATTTGAGCGACACGGGCTGCCAAAGAGAAGAGTACCTGAAACAGAAAGAAAAATAAGTGGAAGTAAATAGAAGGAAAGGAGGGTAAACGAAATAGATTTCCGGGCGTTGTTGGATAGGAAAGTCTGGAGACAAAGTTCTATGCGATAGTACGGGAAGGAGTCCACGGACTTTCCTTCCGGCCACCGGCAGGAGGGTCTGGAGACAAAGGTCTATGTAATAGTATGGGAAGGAGTCCACGGACTTTCCTTCCGGCCCCCGGCAGGGAAGTCTGTGGACTTCGTAAGGTAGCGGTCCGGAAAAGCGAGATAAGGAGTGGCGACTAGGAAAGTAAGATAGAGGACAGAAGTAGGTTCTAAATAAATAGAGCATGATTAAGCTTACAAGTTTATTTAGTAGTTACAAAAAAAAAAAGAAATTAATAATATGTATGGTCAAAAGAGACGCGGGCCCCCTCCAGGGAGATGCAGGCTTCCCATCGACGGGGAAGTTCCTGCATTTTCTGGGAAAAATAAGTGAGAGGCAAACTCTGCAGAAATTGCAAAAAATGAGCTTGTACGTCTCCAGTATGGGGGTCACTCATAGGGGAGGTTAAACGATACTTATCAAAGTCCCGAAATAAAGAATAGTCACAAGGCGAGAGATCGGGGGAGTGGGGGGGATGGGGTAAAACCCTCACCCCACCCGCCCGATAGCTTGCCCGGGCAATAGAAGCAAGGTGTGGCTGCGCCATATCCTGCAACAACAAAGGCTTTTTAGGCTTCTTTAATTTTTTAGTTCTCTTAGAAAGGACACGCTCCTGATAGAGCTCTTCGTAGGTGCGTAAGGCGGCCTTGAACAAGGTGGAGTGCATCTCTCCGGTTATATGAGTACCAGGTTCGACAAAGTGGCAGAGTAACAAACCCCCCTTGCACCACCACACGCTGACCTGCTGCCGGGGTAGCAGAGGGGGGGGGGGTGTAGGATTCACTCTAGCAGAAGGGTTACGAGGCGACCAAAAAGCGGGAGGACGAGGGTCCTCGTAGACCAACCATCTCTCGTCACACGTAATAATTCGGTTCAGGAAGTTGGGGTCTCGTAGACTACGTAAAAGAAGCTCAACGCAGATCCCGGCGCGCAGTTCGCGACTCTCAACGGTAGGGGTGAATACGAACCCGATAGAACGAAGTTTTTTGTAACTTAGACGGCTTAGATGTACCGAAATGGTCGTAGTGCTAACGCCGAACAACTGAGAAAGAGCCTTTAAACTCAAGTGAGGGGACTGCTTTACGATGGACAGGAGACGGTTTTCATCGAGCGGAATAGGGGGGCGGCCGCTCCTGGGTGCATCCCTCAGATCGGTCCGTCCGTTGGCAAATTGACTATACATTTTGTAAACTTGCGACCGAGATACGATGTGCCCGTACCCACGAGTGATCCGCTCGAGGGCGGATGAGGCGGGGACGTCGGTGACATATAGCATATGTAATACATGACGTATGCGTTCACGCGTTATCTCGACGCAAGAAATCTAAAAATAAGGGAAAGTAAAAAGATAAAGAGAGAACAAGAGACTGAGAGTAACAATACTTACCTGTGACGAGGGTGAGCCGCTCGAGGACGATGCCGGGCGCGACATAGCAACTGGTAGATAGAAAGAGCTTCAAACCTAGTAGAAGGAATTAAACAGATTAGATGTAGATTTAAAAAGAGTAAAATAGGGAATAAAAATACATACAGATGTAAGTCGGACTGAGACACGTTAGCTAAAACGTTGATTTGTCCGGCAATATAGACTACTGAGCGAAGTAATACAACCGAATGAAGTACAACCTCGTGCTGTAAACATGACGCGGCCTCGCGGTGTCTGTAGATACCGCGAAGTAGCGAACATGTAGAGGTTGTCCCACACAGAGCGAATAAACAGTCAAGCGAAACAAGGTAACAAGTCTATAAGAACAGCAATATAGAAATAGATAAGTAGGACGGTAATAAAGGTCACACCAAACCGACCGAAATTAAAGAAGACAATCCGTGGTAGGTTACAAAGGAGAAGCAGCTCGGGTGGGGAGTCCTCTCGACTTACAGCGACACGTAGAATTGGGAGGCTCCTCAGAAGGTTTTAGATAGCCGTTGAGGAAACAAATATCAGAACCGAGTAGAGAAAATTCACGGAAAGTGAATAGTAGGAGGCGAGAGCGTAGGAGTCCTTGCAGAAGTGACTGTAAAGGAACAATAGCGATAGAAACTGTTAAGAGTAGGAGACATTTAGAAAAAGCAGCGAAAATAGAATTTAGCAGACCTTCGCAAAGTGAAAATTGTAAGAGGGAAGAGGATATCCTCGAGTTGTGTTGCGCGATCCGCGGTCCGTACGAGCGTGTGTGGCCCGTGAAGTGTGTGGACGTGCGAGCAGGGGTAGAGATACGGAAATATCCACGGACTTTCCGAGCGTGTCACGGCGGGAAAGTCTGTGGACTACGAGTTCCAAGTGAGTTTTTAAGCGTTAGGAGTGGTTTTTAGGGGTGTGGGGTTTTATCCAGGCAAGGATTTAGTCCGTAAATAGATTTCATAAAAATTTAAAAAGTTTTTTACCCGTCCAGATTCTTTCCTGTGCACCCATATAGGGCGTTGGGTAAATTTGTGGACGGTCTGAAGTGAGAAATTCGGGTGTAATTTGTGCAAAGGAACAACGAAGGGAGTGTGGGGAGGTCTTTTGACTGTGTTGCGCCTCCAAGATCGCACTAGTTGTCCCAATCTGGGAGTAGAGTACTCGGGATAGCGTGCGGTCGTCGTAAGAGAAGGCCGTGGACGACGTAGCACAGACGAGGATATAAAATAGTCCACGAACTTCTCTGGCGAGGGTCGCAAGGAAAGTCCGTGGACTCTAGACAACCGAGTAGGTAGAGTAAGTTAGTTTAGGTGTTTTCTTTTAGAAATAGTTAAGTTAAGAGCGGGCGATAGCGTTAGTGTGGAAAGTGTTTTAGCCTAGCTGCGTGCGTATTAGAGTAAGTGTGTGCCATAGATAATAGATAGGAAATTAGGTTAGAATAGAGCACTGAATTGTAGTGAGAAGAAGTGATGTGAAAATAAAAGTTGGAAATCTCTATTTAAAAAAAAAAAAAGGTTAGGTTAGGTTAGGTTAGGTTAGGTTAGGTTAGGTTAGGTTAGGTTAGGGGTTAGGTTAGGTTAGGTTAGGTTAGGTTAGGTTAGGTTAGGTTAGGTTAGGTTAGGTTAGGTTAGGTTAGGTTAGGTTAGGTTAGGTTAGGTTAGGTTAGGTTAGGTTAGGTTAGGTTAGGTTAGGTTAGGTTAGGTTAGGTTAGGTTAGGTTAGGTTAGGTTAGGTTAGGTTAGGTTAGGTTAGGTTAGGTTAGGTTAGGTTAGGTTAGGTTAGGTTAGGTTAGGTTAGGTTAGGTTAGGTTAGGTTAGGTTAGGTTAGGTTAGGTTAGGTTAGGTTAGGTTAGGTTAGGTTAGGTTAGGTTAGGTTAGGTTAGGTTAGGTTAGGTTAGGTTAGGTTAGGTTAGGTTAGGTTAGGTTAGGTTAGGTTAGGTTAGGTTAGGTTAGGTTAGGTTAGGTTAGGTTAGGTTAGGTTAGGTTAGGTTAGGTTAGGTTAGGTTAGGTTAGGTTAGGTTAGGTTAGGTTAGGTTAGGTTAGGTTAGGTTAGGTTAGGTTAGGTTAGGTTAGGTTAGGTTAGGTTAGGTTAGGTTAGGTTAGGTTAGGTTAGGTTAGGTTAGGTTAGGTTAGGTTAGGTTAGGTTAGGTTAGGTTAGGTTAGGTTAGGTTAGGTTAGGTTAGGTTAGGTTAGGTTAGGTTAGGTTAGGTTAGGTTAGGTTAGGTTAGGTTAGGTTAGGTTAGGTTAGGTTAGGTTAGGTTAGGTTAGGGTTAGGTTAGGTTAGGTTAGGTTAGGTTAGGTTTAGGTTAGGTTAGGTTAGGTTAGGTTAGGTTAGGTTTGGTTAGGTTAGTTAGGTTAGGTTAGGTTAGGTAGGTTAGGTTAGGTTAGTTAGGTTAGGTTAGGTTAGTTAGGTTAGGTTA
>NW_027469504.1:0-118430 GCF_051020765.1 Lasioglossum baleicum | reverse complement strand
CAACTCCAGACGAACTTCGAAGAAGAGTTGCGATATAGAAAGCGCAGTGATTGTCGCAAACGTAAAGAAGATAGATTGATAAGCTTGATTCGGAGAACTGAGTCGAACAGACGAGGCGCCATCGAAGGAGGGCCTTTAAATATTCTACGAAACGGCAGGCGGGGTCGCACGCGATTGGTTCCGGATCGATCGCATGATCCGGTAAGACGCAACGTTAGAGATTCAAACTATGGGATTTACCGGCGATGGGCGCTTACAAACACCTCGCGGCCGTACGCAACGGTAGCGAGCGATCGCTACGCGACTCTAAACATTATGAAAAACAGCCAGAGCAAGTGTAGCTCGACGGTTGGCGTAACGGCCGGCAAATCCCATAATTCGAATCCCGAACATACCGCCCGCCTCGAAACACTAGTTTCGAAACGCATCGAAACCGCATGACAGAAATGAGATGACGGGGGGATCGCGACGACGAGACTTAACGATAAAGGGAATGCGTGTTACAATACCCGCACGCTAGACCCAAATTACGCAAACCGGTGACCGCCTGCCGGAGACAAGTAAACAGAATTGAGAGATGAAGGTAACGAAAATGACGAATGAAGTAAACATGCCGAAACGGGCCGCCCGCCGTGACGACGCGAGGGCATGACGATTTAATAACTTGATTGCGCAAGAGCGACGATCCGCTAAACGAGTACGCAAAACGAATGCCGATTGAACGACGTTTAGAGACATTTGCATTTATTTATACAGATATCGCAAGAGGTAGGGAACTCACGTACATTTGTGGAGATAGAGCGCACAAGTTGCAGGGAACGCTCGAACGAAGCGCGAGATATCTACCGATTTGTAGTTTATCGGAAGATGTGACAAGGGACGCGTTTAGCTTAGTCCTCGGAATTGCAACTGACGGGCAGAGGGCACAATTTAACGATTGGCCTTTTAAAGCACGAGGTCGCAGTTCTTACGGTGACTACTCGAATATGATTGTCGTCGCCCGGATGCGTTTGTACGATTCGTCCGAGTTCCCACTTGCACGGAGGTAGTGTCGAGTTCTTTATGAGAACGAGCTGTCCGATCGAGATGGAAGGGCGAGGGCGACGCCACTTTCCGCGTTGTTGGAGCGTATTGAGATAATCCGTGCGCCACATTTTCCAAAATCGCTCTGTCATGTGTCGGACTAATTGCCATCGCGAGAGACGATTTTCGGCGAGGTCCAGCAGAGACGGTTCCGGAGGGGTTGTAAGGGCAGACCCGATGAGGAAATGACCCGGTGTCAGCGGAGCGAACTCGTCGAGAGTATCGGACAGAGGAGCGATAGGTCGTGAATTTAAACATGCCTCGATGGCACAAAGTAACGTCGTGAATTCCTCGAATGTGAGTGTCCGATCGCCGAGAACTCGTCGAAGATGGTGCTTGACACTTTTAACTCCTGCTTCCCACAGTCCGCCAAAATGCGGAGCAGATGGGGGAATGAAGTGCCAAACGATTCCGTCACCGGCAGTTCGATTCTGAAATTCGGGATCTCGAAGCGCGGCGCGATACGACATTGTCAACTCCTTATTTGCGCCGACGAAAGTGGTTCCGTTATCAGAATACATGCTTTCGGGTAATCCGCGACGGGAACAGAAACGAACATACGCATTGAGAAAGGCTGAGGTGGAATAGTCCGCGACCAATTCCAGATGCACGGCCTTGGTGGCCATGCAGATAAATAGCGCGATGTAGGCTTTTCGGGATGTTATCCCACGACCAGCGGAGGCACGGATGTGGACGGGCCCCGCGTAATCCAGCCCGCAATGCGAAAAGGGTTTTTTCGGCGGGGAAACTCTCGGGGCAGGAAGGTCTCCCATGATCTGAGTCGGGAGGGCGGCCCTTTCTCGGACGCACCTGACACAAGCGTGAATGACGGCCTTTACCTGACTCCGACCTCGGAGAAGCCAGTATTCTTGACGAATAATATGGAGGGTGAGCTGCAACCCGGCATGCAGAGCTCGTGTGTGAGCTTGTTCAATGATAAGGCGAACCAGCGGATGGGGAGGTAACAGAACTGGATGCTTCGATTGCACTGGGAGAGGGGCGTTGCGAAGACGACCCCCAACGCGAAGCAGTCCGTCTTCGTCGAGAAACGGGTTGAGAGATTCAAGAGAATCTCCTCGAGGTAGTGGTTGACCACTGGAGAGAGAGGCGATGGTATCGCCAAACTGGGCGGTTTGAATGCGTCGCAACCAAAAGATTTTGGCAGCGGTGCATTCGGAGGCGGTTAAGGCGCGTCCTTGAGCAGAGTTTGAATTGGGACGGCGAAAGCGACGGGAATTACCGACGAAACGGTTAATATAAGCCGTTACTCGAATGAGTTTGGGCCAATTTGAGAAGCGGGATTCTAAATCCCAATCGGGAGAAGGAACCATGCTGTGAAGCACGACCTTTAACTCGGACGAATCTTCTGCGGGAGGTTGTCGAAGTTGCTGAGGCCATTCCGTGGGATTGCAGCGAAGCCAAGAGGGGCCATGCCACCAAAGGCGAGAATTTATTAATTCGTCGCTTGGAAGTCCGCGCGACGCGCAGTCAGCGGGATTGTCCGCTGTCGGAATATGATGCCATATAGCTTGAGGGAGACGAGATTGTGCATCTGCAACCCGGTTGGCGACGAACGTCTTCCATTTGGAGGGGTGAGACTGCAACCACGCTAGTGCCACTGTCGAATCAGTCCAACAGTAGCATGGAACATCGAGAAGGTCAAGGGAGGATGCAACAAAGTTCATCAGACGAGTCAGAAGGACGGCAGCTTGCAATTCAAGTCGAGGGATGGTCAGAGGTGTCAATGGGGCGACCTTTGACTTGCCAGCAAGCAGAGAGACATTTATGTGTCCGTTGACGGTGGTACAGCGGACGAAAACGACGGCGGCGTAGGCCACCGTGGAAGCGTCTGCGAAACCGTGGAGTTCGATCTGTGAGGCATCTGGAACCGACCCGATCCACCGTGCTATTTGGAGTCCGTTTAAAAGAGGAAATTTGGAATAGATGGATTTCCATTGTTCATAGGACTGAGTCGGGATGGGGTCGTCCCATCCGAGACGAAGGCGCCACAATCCTTGAATGAGGATTTTCACTCTAATGATAGCGGGAGTAACCCAACCGAGAGGGTCGTACAGTTTCGCGATGGTCGAGAGAATAGCGCGTTTCGTGGACGGTATCGGCGCGGATAGATTTACGTTAAATTGAAATGAATCACGAGAAGGGTTCCAGCTTATCCCGAGGATTTTGACTCGATCGTCGGGAGCAAGAGTTTTGGAGCAGGCTAGTCCATGATCTTCCTGATCGATGTTGGAAAGAAATTCGACCGAATTACTGGCCCATTTTCGCAATTTCATTTGACCGCATTGGAGGAGATGGACTAATTGATCACGGGACTGACGAATCGCCGATAGATCGTTGCCGCCGTAAAGGACATCGTCGACATAAATATGAGACTGAAGAACGGGAACTGCGAGCGGGAACCGTTTTCCTTCATCCTTAAGGAGTTGTTGCAGAACGCGGAGAGCTAAAAATGGGGCACAGGTCATGCCATACGTCACGGTCAGTAATTGGAATGCCTGTGCATCCTCGGAGAGGGCTGATTTCCAGAGAATACGCTGATAGTCAACGTCGCGTTCGTCAACCAGAATCTGGCGGTACATTTTGGTAATGTCCGCTGTATAAACGAACCGGAATGTTCGCCATCGAAGTATGATGGCAGAGAGATCAAGCTGTAATTTGGGACCGGAAAAGAGGTGGTCATTTAGAGTGGAATCGTTTGAAGTGACGCTGGATGCGTTAAAAACAACACGGAGATGTGTGGTTACGCTGTCAGCGCGCAGCACTGGATGGTGCGGAATGTAAACACACTGAACAGGCGAGGACGAAACGGGCGCAGGACGCATGTGTCCGAGAGACTCATATTCTTTTAGAAACTCTTTATATTCCACTGCTAGGGATGGTTGGAGCAGAAGTTTCCGATGGATGGACTGCAGGACTTTGTCCGCAGCACCGCGAGAATGGCCAATATCAATTGGAGGGCCAGTACGGAACGGGAGACGGACTATGTACCGCCCATCAGAAGCTCGCGATGTGTGCTTTTGAAAATGCTGCTCACACTGTTCGTCCTCCTTGGTAAGTAGGGACTGCGAGGGGATTTCCTCAATCTCCCAGAAACGGCGCAGCTCGCTCGATAGTGTGTCGTCTTGGACACAGTGATGCATCGCAATGCTGGAGCTGGCACAAGGTCGTGGGCCGTCAAGCGACAGAGGAGAGAAAGGGCCAGAGATGACCCAACCAAAAATGGTGTTTTGGGCAATAGGTTGCCCGCTTGAGCCTTTCCGTAGACCGTCTAAAATTATTTCAGAATAGACGTCTGCGCCGAGGAGGACATGAATCGCGGCCGAATTTGACGGATCAGAATCGGCCCACTTGAGATCGGATAAATGATCGAGAGTTCGACTATCCTGAATGCGCTTCGGCATGTATGTCGAGAGAGATTTTAAGACGAGCGCGGTGGTCGAAACCGAAGGGCTCGAGGAATTGCGAGGAGCGATCTGGAGGCGCACGGCGTGGCGCAACGTACCAACATGGACCCCGCCGACGGCAGATATGGTAGCCGAGACGCGAGTGCGTTTCGCACGTAAGAGGTGCACCATGGCTTCGGTTATGAAACTAGCTTCTGAGCCTTGATCAATCAAGGCTCGGACTGTGATGCAGCGACCTGACGGAACTCGTAGTTGCACCCATGCTGTGGCCAAGAGAATACCTGAGGGCGAGGCCGCGAGGGTGGAAGCGAAATGAGAGTTGACCTCGGTCGGCATCGAGGTGGCTGTAGATGATTCTGGAGGTGACGATGATGCGGAAGAAGTCTCTAAATGCAGCAACGAGTGGTGACGTTTTTGACAGAATCGACAAGAGTATTTGCTGGGACAGTTTCGAATGGAATGACTGTGACTTAAACAATTAAAGCAACGCGAGAACTTTTGAACAAGTTCGCGCCGACCGTTGGGGCTGTGAGCCGTGAATGTCGGGCAAGCGCTGAAACTATGAGAAGCTTGACAGACGGGGCACGAAGGGCGCGAAGGGTTCAAGGGTCGTGAAGCGGTCGCAGCATGAACTCGAGATGAACTGGCGGCGGGATGACTTGTGGCTTTAGGACTCTTAGAGGTCGTGGTGTCGGAATCGAGCGCAAATTCCTCCAAACCGCGAGCACGTGAATCAAGAAATTTCGAAAACGTCTTGAACGACGGCGGCGTTACGTCGTCGCCAAGTTTGAGTTTCCACGCCTTCCGCGTCGAAGAGTCCAACTTTTGTGACACAATATGGACCAGGAAGTCGTCCCAAAGATCGTCTGGTTTGCGCCCGAGCTTCTTTAGGGATTCGACGGTGACGCAGACACGATCGCGGAGATGCTGGAGGTCCGTGGCTGATTCGCGAGAAAGCGCGGGAAGCGTAATTAACTGCGAAAGATGCGCGGTGATTATGCGCCTCGGATTATTAAACCGCGCCGTAAGCGTATCCCAAGCGATTTTAAAATTATCTTCCGTGATTGACAAAGTCGAAATACACTCAAGCGCGGGACCCTGCAGAACGGACACCAAGTGATGGAAACGCGTTACATCGTGTAGCGTAGAATTTTTAATAATAAGCGCGGTGAATTTATCGCGGAAGGCTTCCCAGATCTCGTACCGGCCGTCGAACTGCGGTACCTTGATCCGGGGAAGCTGCGTATCTGGGACTGACGGACACGCTTGTCCGTCGCCCGCGGAGTTAGGCTGACTTACGGTGGCGGTGGTCAGCGCGTCGAGTTGGTTGTTCATGAAGGCTAAAGCGTCCAAGTACACCTCCTCCGTAGCTGCAAATTGGTCGTCCTTGAAGTAAGGAAGCTTGGCTCGTTCCTCCGATTTGATAGTGGTGAAGAGTCGCGAATGACCGTTCTCGAACCTCCGCCACTGCTCCTGAAGGTGGACAATCCTCGTCCGCAGAGTGGATTTTGTCCAGTTGTTCTTCCCCAGCTTTTTTAAGTTGGTGAGAGCTCGTTCTATACCTTGCTGGATTTGAACGTGGGCTTCTACGTTGTCTGCCATGATATGACACTCTCGTCCACTCCCTCACTTGCCTGTTCGTCACGATCCGGCTCGAAGGACCAAAATGTTCGGCGTCGACCGACGGTCGGAGGCGCCTGACGCTGGAACCGCTCAGTAATGAGCGCGCGAGGACGGCAATGAAGAGGATCGTGAGAATGAGGGAGGAAAATTACCTTCAGAGTGAAGTTCACACTGCACTTTATTGAAATTTGAGCTATGAACAGTCGTCGACGAATCGCAATTCGGAAATCTTGATCGTGCGAGACGTCTGCCTTTGAATCGCGACGGAAATCTTGTGCGACTCCTTTACGAGGGCCGCCGCGAACGGAGATCTTCACCGCGTTCGGAGGAAAATCTTGACGCGGGCAGACGCACGAATCGCGACGCGAAAGAAGACAGCTCGAAGGCAACTCCAGACGAACTTCGAAGAAGAGTTGCGATATAGAAAGCGCAGTGATTGTCGCAAACGTAAAGAAGATAGATTGATAAGCTTGATTCGGAGAACTGAGTCGAACAGACGAGGCGCCATCGAAGGAGGGCCTTTAAATATTCTACGAAACGGCAGGCGGGGTCGCACGCGATTGGTTCCGGATCGATCGCATGATCCGGTAAGACGCAACGTTAGAGATTCAAACTATGGGATTTACCGGCGATGGGCGCTTACAAACACCTCGCGGCCGTACGCAACGGTAGCGAGCGATCGCTACGCGACTCTAAACATTATGAAAAACAGCCAGAGCAAGTGTAGCTCGACGGTTGGCGTAACGGCCGGCAAATCCCATAATTCGAATCCCGAACATTATGCGTTATGCGTTATGCGTTATGCGTAATGCGTTAAGCCTTATGCGATATGCGTTATGCGTTATGCGTTAATCGTTAAGCGTTATGCGTTATGCGCTATGCGGTATGCGTTATTCGTTATGCGTTATGCGTTATGCGTTATGCGTTATGCGTAATGCGTTATGCGTTATGCGTTATGCGTTATGCGTTATGCGTTATGCGTTATGCGTTATGCGTTATGCGTTATGCGTTATGCGTTATGCGTTATGCGTTATGCGTTATGCGTTATGCGTTATGCGTTATGCGTTATGCGTTATGCGTTATGCGTTATGCGTTATGCGTTATGCGTTATGCGTTATGCGTTATGCGTTATGCGTTATGCGTTATGCGTTATGCGTTATGCGTTATGCGTTATGCGTTATGCGTTATGCGTTATGACTTTTGCATTATGCGTTATGCGTTATGCGTTATGCGTTATGCGTTATGGGCTATGCGTTATGCCTTATGGTTTATACGTTATGCGTTATGCGTTATGCGTTATGAGTTTTGCGTTACGCGTTATGCGTTATGCGTTATGCGTTATGCGTTATGCGTTATGCGTTATGCGTTACGCGTTATGCGTTATGCGCTATGCGTTATGCGTTATGCGTTATGCGTTACGCGTTACGCGTTATGCGTTATGCGTTATGCGTTATGCGTTATGCGTTATGCGTTATGCGTTATGCGTTATGCGTTATGCGTTATGCGTAATGCGTTAAGCGTTATGCAATATGCGTTATGCGTTATGCGTTAATCGTTAAGCGTTATGCGTTATGCGCTATGCGGTATGCGGTATGCGTTATTCGTTATGCGTTATGCGTTATGCGTTATGCGTTATGCGTAATGCGTTATGCGTTATGCGTTATGCGTTATGCGTTATGCGTTATGCGTTATGCGTTATGCGTTATGCGTTATGCGTTATGCGTTATGCGTTATGCGTTATGCGTTATGCGTTATGCGTTATGCGTTATGCGTTATGCGTTATGCGTTATGCGTTATGCGTTATGCGTTATGCGTTATGCGTTATGCGTTATGCGTTATGCGTTATGCGTTATGCGTTATGCGTTATGCGTTATGCGTTATGCGTTATGCGTTATGCGTTATGCGTTATGCGTTATGCGTTATGCGTTATGCGTTATGCGTTATGCGTTATGCGTTATGCGTTATGCGTTATGCGTTATGCGTTATGACTTTTGCATTATGCGTTATGCGTTATGCGTTATGCGTTATGCGTTATGCGTTATGCGTTATGCGTTATGCGTTATGCGTTATGCGTTATGCGTTATGCGTTATGCGTTATGCGTTATGCGTTATGCGTTATGCGTTATGCGTTATGCGTTATGCGTTATGCGTTATGCGTTATGCGTTATGCGTTATGCGTTATGCGTTATGCGTTATGACTTTTGCATTATGCGTTATGCGTTATGCGTTATGGGCTATGCGTTATGCCTTATGGTTTATACGTTATGCGTTATGCGTTATGCGTTATGAGTTTTGCGTTACGCGTTATGCGTTACGCGTTATGCGTTACGCGTTATGCGTTATGCGTTATGCGTTATGCGTTATGCGTTATGCGTTATGCGTTATGCGTTATGCGTTATGCGTTATGCGTTATGCGTTATGCGTTATGCGTTATGCGTTATGCGTTATGCGTTATGCGTTATGCGTTATGCGTTATGCGTTATGCGTTATGCGTTATGCGTTATGCGTTATGCGTTATGCGTTATGCGTTATGCGTTATGCGTTATGCGTTATGCGTTATGCGTTATGCGTTATGCGTTATGCGTTATGCGTTATGCGTTATGCGTTATGCGTTATGCGTTATGCGTTATGCGTTATGCGTTATGCGTTATGCGTTATGCGTTATGCGTTATGCGTTATGCGTTATGCGTTATGCGTTATGCGTTATGCGTTATGCGTTATGCGTTATGCGTTATGCGTTATGCGTTATGCGTTATGCGTTATGCGTTATGCGTTATGCGTTATGCGTTATGCGTTATGCGTTATGCGTTATGCGTTATGCGTTATGCGTTATGCGTTATGACTTTTGCATTATGCGTTATGCGTTATGCGTTATGCGTTATGCGTTATGGGCTATGCGTTATGCCTTATGGTTTATACGTTATGCGTTATGCGTTATGAGTTTTGCGTTACGCGTTATGCGTTATGCGTTATGCGTTACGCGTTACGCGTTATGCGTTATGCGTTATGCGTTATGCGTTATGCGTTATGCGTTATGCGTTATGCGTTATGCGTTATGCGTTATGCGTTATGCGTTATGCGTTATGCGTTATGCGTTATGCGTTATGCGTTATGCGTTATGCGTTATGCGTTATGCGTTATGCGTTATGCGTTATGCGTTATGCGTTATGCGTTATGCGTTATGCGTTATGCGTTATGCGTTATGCGTTATGCGTTATGCGTTATGCGTTATTCGTTATGCGTTATGCGTTATGCGTTATGCGTTATGCGTTATGCGTTATGCGTTATGCGTTATGCGTTATGCGTTATGCGTTATGCGTTATGCGTTATGCGTTATGCGTTATGCGTTATGACTTTTGCATTATGCGTTATGCGTTATGCGTTATGGGCTATGCGTTATGCCTTATGGTTTATACGTTATGCGTTATGCGTTATGCGTTATGAGTTTTGCGTTACGCGTTATGCGTTACGCGTTATGCGTTATGCGTTATGCGTTATGCGTTATGCGTTATGCGTTATGCGTTATGCGTTATGCGTTATGCGTTATGCGTTATGCGTTATGCGTTATGCGTTATGCGTTATGCGTTATGCGTTATGCGTTATGCGTTATGCGTTATGCGTTATGCGTTATGCGTTATGCGTTATGCGTTATGCGTTATGCGTTATGCGTTATGCGTTATGCGTTATGCGTTATGCGTTATGCGTTATGCGTTATGCGTTATGCGTTATGCGTTATGCGTTATGCGTTATGCGTTATGCGTTATGCGTTATGCGTTATGCGTTATGCGTTATGCGTTATGCGTTATGCGTTATGCGTTATGCGTTATGACTTTTGCATTATGCGTTATGCGTTATGCGTTATGGGCTATGCGTTATGCCTTATGGTTTATACGTTATGCGTTATGCGTTATGCGTTATGAGTTTTGCGTTACGCGTTATGCGTTACGCGTTATGCGTTATGCGTTATGCGTTATGCGTTATGCGTTATGCGTTATGCGTTATGCGTTATGCGTTATGCGTTATGCGTTATGCGTTATGCGTTATGCGTTATGCGTTATGCGTTATGCGTTATGCGTTATGCGTTATGCGTTATGCGTTATGCGTTATGCGTTATGCGTTATGCGTTATGCGTTATGCGTTATGCGTTATGCGTTATGCGTTATGCGTTATGCGTTATGCGTTATGCGTTATGCGTTATGCGTTATGCGTTATGCGTTATGCGTTATGCGTTATGCGTTATGCGTTATGCGTTATGCGTTATGCGTTATGCGTTATGCGTTATGCGTTATGCGTTATGCGTTATGCGTTATGCGTTATGCGTTATGCGTTATGCGTTATGCGTTATGCGTTATGCGTTATGCGTTATGCGTTATGCGTTATGCGTTATGCGTTATGCGTTATGCGTTATGCGTTATGCGTTATGACTTTTGCATTATGCGTTATGCGTTATGCGTTATGCGTTATGCGTTATGGGCTATGCGTTATGCCTTATGGTTTATACGTTATGCGTTATGCGTTATGAGTTTTGCGTTACGCGTTATGCGTTATGCGTTATGCGTTACGCGTTACGCGTTATGCGTTATGCGTTATGCGTTATGCGTTATGCGTTATGCGTTATGCGTTATGCGTTATGCGTTATGCGTTATGCGTTATGCGTTATGCGTTATGCGTTATGCGTTATGCGTTATGCGTTATGCGTTATGCGTTATGCGTTATGCGTTATGCGTTATGCGTTATGCGTTATGCGTTATGCGTTATGCGTTATGCGTTATGCGTTATGCGTTATTCGTTATGCGTTATGCGTTATGCGTTATGCGTTATGCGTTATGCGTTATGCGTTATGCGTTATGCGTTATGCGTTATGCGTTATGCGTTATGCGTTATGCGTTATGCGTTATGACTTTTGCATTATGCGTTATGCGTTATGCGTTATGGGCTATGCGTTATGCCTTATGGTTTATACGTTATGCGTTATGCGTTATGCGTTATGAGTTTTGCGTTACGCGTTATGCGTTACGCGTTATGCGTTATGCGTTATGCGTTATGCGTTATGCGTTATGCGTTATGCGTTATGCGTTATGCGTTATGCGTTATGCGTTATGCGTTATGCGTTATGCGTTATGCGTTATGCGTTATGCGTTATGCGTTATGCGTTATGCGTTATGCGTTATGCGTTATGCGTTATGCGTTATGCGTTATGCGTTATGCGTTATGCGTTATGCGTTATGCGTTATGCGTTATGCGTTATGCGTTATGCGTTATGCGTTATGCGTTATGCGTTATGCGTTATGCGTTATGCGTTATGCGTTATGCGTTATGCGTTATGCGTTATGCGTTATGCGTTATGCGTTATGCGTTATGCGTTATGCGTTATGCGTTATGCGTTATGCGTTATGCGTTATGCGTTATGCGTTATGCGTTATGCGTTATGCGTTATGCGTTATGCGTTATGCGTTATGCGTTATGCGTTATGACTTTTGCATTATGCGTTATGCGTTATGCGTTATGGGCTATGCGTTATGCCTTATGGTTTATACGTTATGCGTTATGCGTTACGCGTTATGCGTTACGCGTTATGCGTTATGCGTTATGCGTTATGCGTTATGCGTTATGCGTTATGCGTTATGCGTTATGCGTTATGCGTTATGCGTTATGCGTTATGCGTTATGCGTTATGCGTTATGCGTTATGCGTTATGCGTTATGCGTTATGCGTTATGCGTTATGCGTTATGCGTTATGCGTTATGCGTTATGCGTTATGCGTTATGCGTTATGCGTTATGCGTTATGCGTTATGCGTTATGCGTTATGCGTTATGCGTTATGCGTTATGCGTTATGCGTTATGCGTTATGCGTTATGCGTTATGCGTTATGCGTTATGCGTTATGCGTTATGACTTTTGCATTATGCGTTATGCGTTATGCGTTATGCGTTATGCGTTATGGGCTATGCGTTATGCCTTATGGTTTATACGTTATGCGTTATGCGTTATGAGTTTTGCGTTACGCGTTATGCGTTATGCGTTATGCGTTATGCGTTATGCGTTACGCGTTACGCGTTATGCGTTATGCGTTATGCGTTATGCGTTATGCGTTATGCGTTATGCGTTATGCGTTATGCGTTATGCGTTATGCGTTATGCGTTATGCGTTATGCGTTATGCGTTATGCGTTATGCGTTATGCGTTATGCGTTATGCGTTATGCGTTATGCGTTATGCGTTATGCGTTATGCGTTATGCGTTATGCGTTATGCGTTATGCGTTATGCGTTATGCGTTATGCGTTATTCGTTATGCGTTATGCGTTATGCGTTATGCGTTATGCGTTATGCGTTACGCGTTATGCGTTATGCGTTATGCGTTATGCGTTATGCGTTATGCGTTATGCGTTAAGCGTTACGCGTTACGCGTTACGCGTTATGCGTTATGCGTTATGCGTTAAGCGTTATGCGTTATGCGTTATGCGTTATGCGTTATGCGTTATGCGTTATGCGTTATGCGTTATGCGTTATGCGTTATGCGTTATGCGTTATGCGTTATGCGTTATGCGTTATGCGTTATGCGTTATGCGTTATGCGTTATGCGTTATGCGTTATGCGTTATGCGTTATGCGTTATGCGTTATGCGTTATGCGTTATGCGTTATGCGTTATGCGTTATGCGTTATGCGTTATGACTTTTGCATTATGCGTTATGCGTTATGCGTTATGCGTTATGGGCTATGCGTTATGCCTTATGGTTTATACGTTATGCGTTATGCGTTATGCGTTATGAGTTTTGCGTTACGCGTTATGCGTTACGCGTTATGCGTTATGCGTTATGCGTTATGCGTTATGCGTTATGCGTTATGCGTTATGCGTTATGCGTTATGCGTTATGCGTTATGCGTTATGCGTTATGCGTTATGCGTTATGCGTTATGCGTTATGCGTTATGCGTTATGCGTTATGCGTTATGCGTTATGCGTTATGCGTTATGCGTTATGCGTTATGCGTTATGCGTTATGCGTTATGCGTTATGCGTTATGCGTTATGCGTTATGCGTTATGCGTTATGCGTTATGCGTTATGACTTTTGCATTATGCGTTATGCGTTATGCGTTATGCGTTATGGGCTATGCGTTATGCCTTATGGTTTATACGTTATGCGTTATGCGTTATGCGTTATGCGTTATGCGTTATGCGTTACGCGTTACGCGTTATGCGTTATGCGTTATGCGTTATGCGTTATGCGTTATGCGTTATGCGTTATGCGTTATGCGTTATGCGTTATGCGTTATGCGTTATGCGTTATGCGTTATGCGTTATGCGTTATGCGTTATGCGTTATGCGTTATGCGTTATGCGTTATGCGTTATGCGTTATGCGTTATGCGTTATTCGTTATGCGTTATGCGTTATGCGTTATGCGTTATGCGTTATGCGTTACGCGTTATGCGTTATGCGTTATGCGTTATGCGTTATGCGTTATGCGTTAAGCGTTACGCGTTACGCGTTACGCGTTACGCGTTACGCGTTATGCGTTATGCGTTATGCGTTATGCGTTAAGCGTTATGCGTTATGCGTTATGCGTTATGCGTTATGCGTTATGCGTTATGCGTTATGCGTTATGCGTTATGCGTTATGCGTTATGCGTTATGCGTTATGCGTTATGCGTTACGCGTTATGCGTTATGCGTTATGCGTTATGCGTTATGCGTTATGCGTTATGCGTTATGCGTTATGCGTTATGCGTTATGCGTTATGCGTTATGCGTAATGCGTTAAGCGTTATGCAATATGCGTTATGCGTTATGCGTTAATCGTTAAGCGTTATGCGTTATGCGCTATGCGGTATGCGTTATTCGTTATGCGTTATGCGTTATGCGTTATGCGTTATGCGTAATGCGTTATGCGTTATGCGTTATGCGTTATGCGTTATGCGTTATGCGTTATGCGTTATGCGTTATGCGTTATGCGTTATGCGTTATGCGTTATGCGTTATGCGTTATGCGTTATGCGTTATGCGTTATGCGTTATGCGTTATGCGTTATGCGTTATGCGTTATGCGTTATGCGTTATGCGTTATGCGTTATGCGTTATGCGTTATGCGTTATGCGTTATGCGTTATGCGTTATGCGTTATGCGTTATGCGTTATGCGTTATGCGTTATGCGTTATGCGTTATGCGTTATGCGTTATGCGTTATGCGTTATGCGTTATGCGTTATGCGTTATGCGTTATGCGTTATGCGTTATGACTTTTGCATTATGCGTTATGCGTTATGCGTTATGCGTTATGCGTTATGCGTTATGCGTTATGCGTTATGCGTTATGCGTTATGCGTTATGCGTTATGCGTTATGCGTTATGCGTTATGCGTTATGCGTTATGCGTTATGCGTTATGCGTTATGCGTTATGCGTTATGCGTTATGCGTTATGCGTTATGCGTTATGCGTTATGCGTTATGCGTTATGCGTTATGCGTTATGCGTTATGCGTTATGCGTTATGCGTTATGCGTTATGCGTTATGCGTTATGCGTTATGCGTTATGCGTTATGCGTTATGCGTTATGCGTTATGCGTTATGCGTTATGCGTTATGCGTTATGCGTTATGCGTTATGCGTTATGCGTTATGCGTTATGCGTTATGCGTTATGCGTTATGCGTTATGCGTTATGCGTTATGCGTTATGCGTTATGCGTTATGCGTTATGCGTTATGCGTTATGCGTTATGCGTTATGCGTTATGCGTTATGCGTTATGCGTTATGCGTTATGCGTTATGCGTTATGCGTTATGCGTTATGCGTTATGCGTTATGCGTTATGCGTTATGCGTTATGCGTTATGCGTTATGCGTTATGCGTTATGCGTTATGCGTTATGCGTTATGCGTTATGCGTTATGCGTTATGCGTTATGCGTTATGCGTTACGCGTTATGCGTTACGCGTTACGCGTTATGCGTTATGCGTTATGCGTTATGCGTTATGCGTTATGCGTTATGCGTTATGCGTTATGCGTTATGCGTTATGCGTTATGCGTTATGCGTTATGCGTTATGCGTTATGCGTTATGCGTTATGCGTTATGCGTTATGCGTTATGCGTTATGCGTTATGCGTTATGCGTTATGCGTTATGCGTTATGCGTTATGCGTTATGCGTTATGCGTTATGCGTTATGCGTTATGCGTTATGCGTTATGCGTTATGCGTTATGCGTTATGCGTTATGCGTTATGCGTTATGCGTTATGCGTTATGCGTTATGCGTTATGCGTTATGACTTTTGCATTATGCGTTATGCGTTATGCGTTATGGGCTATGCGTTATGCCTTATGGTTTATACGTTATGCGTTATGCGTTATGCGTTATGAGTTTTGCGTTACGCGTTATGCGTTACGCGTTATGCGTTACGCGTTATGCGTTATGCGTTATGCGTTATGCGTTATGCGTTATGCGTTATGCGTTATGCGTTATGCGTTATGCGTTATGCGTTATGCGTTATGCGTTATGCGTTATGCGTTATGCGTTATGCGTTATGCGTTATGCGTTATGCGTTATGCGTTATGCGTTATGCGTTATGCGTTATGCGTTATGCGTTATGCGTTATGCGTTATGCGTTATGCGTTATGCGTTATGCGTTATGCGTTATGCGTTATGCGTTATGCGTTATGCGTTATGCGTTATGCGTTATGACTTTTGCATTATGCGTTATGCGTTATGCGTTATGCGTTATGCGTTATGGGCTATGCGTTATCCTTATGGTTTATACGTTATGCGTTATGCGTTATGAGTTTTGCGTTACGCGTTATGCGTTATGCGTTATGCGTTATGCGTTATGCGTTACGCGTTACGCGTTATGCGTTATGCGTTATGCGTTATGCGTTATGCGTTATGCGTTATGCGTTATGCGTTATGCGTTATGCGTTATGCGTTATGCGTTATGCGTTATGCGTTATGCGTTATGCGTTATGCGTTATGCGTTATGCGTTATGCGTTATGCGTTATGCGTTATGCGTTATGCGTTATGCGTTATGCGTTATGCGTTATGCGTTATGCGTTATGCGTTATGCGTTATTCGTTATGCGTTATGCGTTATGCGTTATGCGTTATGCGTTATGCGTTACGCGTTATGCGTTATGCGTTATGCGTTATGCGTTATGCGTTATGCGTTATGCGTTAAGCGTTACGCGTTACGCGTTACGCGTTACGCGTTACGCGTTACGCGTTATGCGTTATGCGTTATGCGTTAAGCGTTATGCGTTATGCGTTATGCGTTATGCGTTATGCGTTATGCGTTATGCGTTATGCGTTATGCGTTATGCGTTATGCGTTATGCGTTATGCGTTATGCGTTATGCGTTATGCGTTATGCGTTATGCGTTATGCGTTATGCGTTATGCGTTATGCGTTATGCGTTATGCGTTATGCGTTATGCGTTATGCGTTATGCGTTATGCGTTATGCGTTATGGGCTATGCGTTATCCTTATGGTTTATACGTTATGCGTTATGCGTTATGAGTTTTGCGTTACGCGTTATGCGTTATGCGTTATGCGTTATGCGTTATGCGTTACGCGTTACGCGTTATGCGTTATGCGTTATGCGTTATGCGTTATGCGTTATGCGTTATGCGTTATGCGTTATGCGTTATGCGTTATGCGTTATGCGTTATGCGTTATGCGTTATGCGTTATGCGTTATGCGTTAAGCGTTATGCGTTATGCGTTATGCGTTATGCGTTATGCGTTATGCGTTATGCGTTATGCGTTATGCGTTATGCGTTATGCGTTATGCGTTATGCGTTATGCGTTATGCGTTACGCGTTATGCGTTATGCGTTATGCGTTATGCGTTATGCGTTATGCGTTATGCGTTATGCGTTATGCGTTATGCGTTATGCGTTATGCGTTATGCGTAATGCGTTAAGCGTTATGCAATATGCGTTATGCGTTATGCGTTAATCGTTAAGCGTTATGCGTTATGCGCTATGCGGTATGCGTTATTCGTTATGCGTTATGCGTTATGCGTTATGCGTTATGCGTTATGCGTTATGCGTTATGCGTTATGCGTTATGACTTTTGCATTATGCGTTATGCGTTATGCGTTATGCGTTATGCGTTATGGGCTATGCGTTATCCTTATGGTTTATACGTTATGCGTTATGCGTTATGAGTTTTGCGTTACGCGTTATGCGTTATGCGTTATGCGTTATGCGTTATGCGTTACGCGTTACGCGTTATGCGTTATGCGTTATGCGTTATGCGTTATGCGTTATGCGTTATGCGTTATGCGTTATGCGTTATGCGTTATGCGTTATGCGTTATGCGTTATGCGTTATGCGTTATGCGTTATGCGTTATGCGTTATGCGTTATGCGTTATGCGTTATGCGTTATGCGTTATGCGTTATGCGTTATGCGTTATGCGTTATGCGTTATGCGTTATGCGTTATGCGTTATGCGTTATGCGTTATGCGTTATGCGTTATGCGTTATGCGTTATGCGTTATGCGTTATGCGTTATGCGTTATGACTTTTGCATTATGCGTTATGCGTTATGCGTTATGCGTTATGGGCTATGCGTTATGCCTTATGGTTTATACGTTATGCGTTATGCGTTATGCGTTATGCGTTATGCGTTATGCGTTACGCGTTACGCGTTATGCGTTATGCGTTATGCGTTATGCGTTATGCGTTTTGCGTTATGCGTTATGCGTTATGCGTTATGCGTTATGCGTTATGCGTTATGCGTTATGCGTTATGCGTTATGCGTTATGCGTTATGCGTTATGCGTTATGCTTTATGCGTTATGCGTTATGCGTTATGCGTTATGCGTTATTCGTTATGCGTTATGCGTTATGCGTTATGCGTTATGCGTTATGCGTTATGCGTTATGCGTTACGCGTTATGCGTTATGCGTTATGCGTTATGCGTTATGCGTTATGCGTTATGCGTTAAGCGTTACGCGTTACGCGTTACGCGTTACGCGTTACGCGTTATGCGTTATGCGTTATGCGTTAAGCGTTATGCGTTATGCGTTATGCGTTATGCGTTATGCGTTATGCGTTATGCGTTATGCGTTATGCGTTATGCGTTATGCGTTATGCGTTATGCGTTATGCGTTATGCGTTATGCGTTATGCGTTATGCGTTATGCGTTATGCGTTATGCGTTATGCGTTATGCGTTATGCGTTATGCGTTATGCGTTATGCGTTATGCGTTATGCGTTATGCGTTATGCGTTATGCGTTATGCGTTATGCGTTATGCGTTATGCGTTATGCGTTATGCGTTATGCGTTATGCGTTATGCGTTATGCGTTATGCGTTATGCGTTATGCGTTATGCGTTATGCGTTATGCGTTATGCGTTATGCGTTATGCGTTATGCGTTATGCGTTATGCGTTATGCGTTATGCGTTATGCGTTATGACTTTTGCATTATGCGTTATGCGTTATGCGTTGTGGGCTATGCGTTATGCCTTATGGTTTATACGTTATGCGTTATGCGTTATGCGTTATGAGTTTTGCGTTACGCGTTATGCGTTACGCGTTATGCGTTACGCGTTATGCGTTATGCGTTATGCGTTATGCGTTATGCGTTATGCGTTATGCGTTATGCGTTATGCGTTATGCGTTATGCGTTATGCGTTATGCGTTATGCGTTATGCGTTACGCGTTATGCGTTATGCGTTATGCGTTATGCGTTATGCGTTATGCGTTATGCGTTATGCGTTATGCGTTATGCGTTATGCGTTATGCGTTATGCGTAATGCGTTAAGCGTTATGCAATATGCGTTATGCGTTATGCGTTAATCGTTAAGCGTTATGCGTTATGCGCTATGCGGTATGCGTTATTCGTTATGCGTTATGCGTTATGCGTTATGCGTTATGCGTAATGCGTTATGCGTTATGCGTTATGCGTTATGCGTTATGCGTTATGCGTTATGCGTTATGCGTTATGCGTTATGCGTTATGCGTTATGCGTTATGCGTTATGCGTTATGCGTTATGCGTTATGCGTTATGCGTTATGCGTTATGCGTTATGCGTTATGCGTTATGCGTTATGCGTTATGCGTTATGCGTTATGCGTTATGCGTTATGCGTTATGCGTTATGCGTTATGCGTTATGCGTTATGCGTTATGCGTTATGCGTTATGCGTTATGCGTTATGCGTTATGCGTTATGCGTTATGCGTTATGCGTTATGCGTTATGCGTTATGCGTTATGCGTTATGACTTTTGCATTATGCGTTATGCGTTATGCGTTATGCGTTATGCGTTATGCGTTATGCGTTATGCGTTATGCGTTATGCGTTATGCGTTATGCGTTATGCGTTATGCGTTATGCGTTATGCGTTATGCGTTATGCGTTATGCGTTATGCGTTATGCGTTATGCGTTATGCGTTATGCGTTATGCGTTATGCGTTATGCGTTATGCGTTATGCGTTATGCGTTATGCGTTATGCGTTATGCGTTATGCGTTATGCGTTATGCGTTATGCGTTATGCGTTATGCGTTATGCGTTATGCGTTATGCGTTATGCGTTATGCGTTATGCGTTATGCGTTATGCGTTATGCGTTATGCGTTATGCGTTATGCGTTATGCGTTATGCGTTATGCGTTATGCGTTATGCGTTATGCGTTATGCGTTATGCGTTATGCGTTATGCGTTATGCGTTATGCGTTATGCGTTATGCGTTATGCGTTATGCGTTATGCGTTATGCGTTATGCGTTATGCGTTATGCGTTATGCGTTATGCGTTATGCGTTATGCGTTATGCGTTATGCGTTATGCGTTATGCGTTATGCGTTATGCGTTATGCGTTATGCGTTACGCGTTATGCGTTACGCGTTACGCGTTATGCGTTATGCGTTATGCGTTATGCGTTATGCGTTATGCGTTATGCGTTATGCGTTATGCGTTATGCGTTATGCGTTATGCGTTATGCGTTATGCGTTATGCGTTATGCGTTATGCGTTATGCGTTATGCGTTATGCGTTATGCGTTATGCGTTATGCGTTATGCGTTATGCGTTATGCGTTATGCGTTATGCGTTATGCGTTATGCGTTATGCGTTATGCGTTATGCGTTATGCGTTATGCGTTATGCGTTATGCGTTATGCGTTATGCGTTATGCGTTATGCGTTATGCGTTATGCGTTATGCGTTATGCGTTATGCGTTATGCGTTATGCGTTATGCGTTATGACTTTTGCATTATGCGTTATGCGTTATGCGTTATGGGCTATGCGTTATGCCTTATGGTTTATACGTTATGCGTTATGCGTTATGCGTTATGAGTTTTGCGTTACGCGTTATGCGTTACGCGTTATGCGTTACGCGTTATGCGTTATGCGTTATGCGTTATGCGTTATGCGTTATGCGTTATGCGTTATGCGTTATGCGTTATGCGTTATGCGTTATGCGTTATGCGTTATGCGTTATGCGTTATGCGTTATGCGTTATGCGTTATGCGTTATGCGTTATGCGTTATGCGTTATGCGTTATGCGTTATGCGTTATGCGTTATGCGTTATGCGTTATGCGTTATGCGTTATGCGTTATGCGTTATGCGTTATGCGTTATGCGTTATGCGTTATGCGTTATGCGTTATGACTTTTGCATTATGCGTTATGCGTTATGCGTTATGCGTTATGCGTTATGGGCTATGCGTTATCCTTATGGTTTATACGTTATGCGTTATGCGTTATGAGTTTTGCGTTACGCGTTATGCGTTATGCGTTATGCGTTATGCGTTATGCGTTACGCGTTACGCGTTATGCGTTATGCGTTATGCGTTATGCGTTATGCGTTATGCGTTATGCGTTATGCGTTATGCGTTATGCGTTATGCGTTATGCGTTATGCGTTATGCGTTATGCGTTATGCGTTATGCGTTATGCGTTATGCGTTATGCGTTATGCGTTATGCGTTATGCGTTATGCGTTATGCGTTATGCGTTATGCGTTATGCGTTATGCGTTATGCGTTATGCGTTATGCGTTATGCGTTATGCGTTATGCGTTATGCGTTATTCGTTATGCGTTATGCGTTATGCGTTATGCGTTATGCGTTATGCGTTACGCGTTATGCGTTATGCGTTATGCGTTATGCGTTATGCGTTATGCGTTATGCGTTAAGCGTTACGCGTTACGCGTTACGCGTTACGCGTTACGCGTTACGCGTTATGCGTTATGCGTTATGCGTTAAGCGTTATGCGTTATGCGTTATGCGTTATGCGTTATGCGTTATGCGTTATGCGTTATGCGTTATGCGTTATGCGTTATGCGTTATGCGTTATGCGTTATGCGTTATGCGTTATGCGTTATGCGTTATGCGTTATGCGTTATGCGTTATGCGTTATGCGTTATGCGTTATGCGTTATGCGTTATGCGTTATGCGTTATGCGTTATGCGTTATGCGTTATGCGTTATGCGTTATGCGTTATGCGTTATGCGTTATGCGTTATGCGTTATGCGTTATGCATTATGCGTTATGCGTTATGCGTTATGCGTTATGCGTTATGCGTTATGCGTTATGCGTTATGACTTTTGCATTATGCGTTATGCGTTATGCGTTATGGGCTATGCGTTATGCCTTATGGTTTATACGTTATGCGTTATGCGTTATGCGTTATGAGTTTTGCGTTACGCGTTATGCGTTACGCGTTATGCGTTACGCGTTATGCGTTATGCGTTATGCGTTATGCGTTATGCGTTATGCGTTATGCGTTATGCATTATGCGTTATGCGTTATGCGTTATGCGTTATGCGTTATGCGTTATGCGTTATGCGTTATGCGTTATGCGTTATGCGTTATGCGTTATGCGTTATGCGTTATGCGTTATGCGTTATGCGTTATGCGTTATGCGTTATGCGTTATGCGTTATGCGTTATGCGTTATGCGTTATGCGTTATGCGTTATGCGTTATGCGTTATGCGTTATGCGTTATGCGTTATGCGTTATGCGTTATGCGTTATGCGTTATGACTTTTGCATTATGCGTTATGCGTTATGCGTTATGCGTTATGGGCTATGCGTTATGCCTTATGGTTTATACGTTATGCGTTATGCGTTATGCGTTATGCGTTATGCGTTATGCGTTACGCGTTACGCGTTATGCGTTATGCGTTATGCGTTATGCGTTATGCGTTTTGCGTTATGCGTTATGCGTTATGCGTTATGCGTTATGCGTTATGCGTTATGCGTTATGCGTTATGCGTTATGCGTTATGCGTTATGCGTTATGCGTTATGCGTTATGCTTTATGCGTTATGCGTTATGCGTTATGCGTTATGCGTTATTCGTTATGCGTTATGCGTTATGCGTTATGCGTTATGCGTTATGCGTTATGCGTTATGCGTTACGCGTTATGCGTTATGCGTTATGCGTTATGCGTTATGCGTTATGCGTTATGCGTTAAGCGTTACGCGTTACGCGTTACGCGTTACGCGTTACGCGTTATGCGTTATGCGTTATGCGTTAAGCGTTATGCGTTATGCGTTATGCGTTATGCGTTATGCGTTATGCGTTATGCGTTATGCGTTATGCGTTATGCGTTATGCGTTATGCGTTATGCGTTATGCGTTATGCGTTATGCGTTATGCGTTATGCGTTATGCGTTATGCGTTATGCGTTATGCGTTATGCGTTATGCGTTATGCGTTATGCGTTATGCGTTATGCGTTATGCGTTATGCGTTATGCGTTATGCGTTATGCGTTATGCGTTATGCGTTATGCGTTATGCGTTATGCGTTATGCGTTATGCGTTATGCGTTATGCGTTATGCGTTATGCGTTATGCGTTATGACTTTTGCATTATGCGTTATGCGTTATGCGTTGTGGGCTATGCGTTATGCCTTATGGTTTATACGTTATGCGTTATGCGTTATGCGTTATGAGTTTTGCGTTACGCGTTATGCGTTACGCGTTATGCGTTACGCGTTATGCGTTATGCGTTATGCGTTTGCGTTATGCGTTATGCGTTATGCGTTATGCGTTATGCGTTATGCGTTATGCGTTATGCGTTATGCGTTATGCGTTATGCGTTATGCGTTATGCGTTATGCGTTATGCGTTATGCGTTATGCGTTATGCGTTATGCGTTATGCGTTATGCGTTATGCGTTATGCGTTATGCGTTATGCGTTATGCGTTATGCGTTATGCGTTATGCGTTATGCGTTATGCGTTATGCGTTATGCGTTATGCGTTATGCGTTATGCGTTATGCGTTATGCGTTATGCGTTATGCGTTATGCGTTATGCGTTATGCGTTATGCGTTATGCGTTATGCGTTATGACTTTTGCATTATGCGTTATGCGTTATGCGTTATGCGTTATGGGCTATGCGTTATGCCTTATGGTTTATACGTTATGCGTTATGCGTTATGCGTTATGCGTTATGCGTTATGCGTTACGCGTTATGCGTTATGCGTTATGCGTTATGCGTTATGCGTTATGCGTTATGCGTTATGCGTTATGCGTTATGCGTTATGCGTTATGCGTTATGCGTTATGCGTTATGCGTTATGCGTTATGCGTTATGCGTTATGCGTTATGCGTTATGCGTTATGCGTTATGCGTTATGCGTTATGCGTTATGCGTTATGCGTTATGCGTTATGCGTTATGCGTTATGCGTTATGCGTTATGCGTTATGCGTTATGCGTTATGCGTTATGCGTTATGCGTTATGCGTTATGCGTTATGCGTTATGCGTTATGCGTTATGCGTTATGCGTTATGCGTTATGACTTTTGCATTATGCGTTATGCGTTATGCGTTATGGGCTATGCGTTATGCCTTATGGTTTATACGTTATGCGTTATGCGTTATGCGTTATGCGTTATGCGTTATGCGTTATGCGTTATGCGTTATGCGTTATGCGTTATGCGTTATGCGTTATGCGTTATGCGTTATGCGTTATGCGTTATGCGTTATGCGTTATGCGTTATGCGTTATGCGTTATGCGTTATGCGTTATGCGTTATGCGTTATGCGTTATGCGTTATGCGTTATGACTTTTGCATTATGCGTTATGCGTTATGCGTTATGCGTTATGGGCTATGCGTTATGCCTTATGGTTTATACGTTATGCGTTATGCGTTATGCGTTATGCGTTATGCGTTATGCGTTACGCGTTACGCGTTATGCGTTATGCGTTATGCGTTATGCGTTATGCGTTTTGCGTTATGCGTTATGCGTTATGCGTTATGCGTTATGCGTTATGCGTTATGCGTTATGCGTTATGCGTTATGCGTTATGCGTTATGCGTTATGCGTTATGCGTTATGCGTTATGCGTTATGCGTTATGACTTTTGCATTATGCGTTATGCGTTATGCGTTATGCGTTATGGGCTATGCGTTATGCCTTATGGTTTATACGTTATGCGTTATGCGTTATGCGTTATGCGTTATGCGTTATGCGTTACGCGTTACGCGTTATGCGTTATGCGTTATGCGTTATGCGTTATGCGTTTTGCGTTATGCGTTATGCGTTATGCGTTATGCGTTATGCGTTATGCGTTATGCGTTATGCGTTATGCGTTATGCGTTATGCGTTATGCGTTATGCGTTATGCGTTATGCGTTATGCGTTATGCGTTATGCGTTATGCGTTATGCGTTACGCGTTATGCGTTATGCGTTATGCGTTATGCGTTATGCGTTATGCGTTATGCGTTAAGCGTTACGCGTTACGCGTTACGCGTTACGCGTTACGCGTTATGCGTTATGCGTTATGCGTTAAGCGTTATGCGTTATGCGTTATGCGTTATGCGTTATGCGTTATGCGTTATGCGTTATGCGTTATGCGTTATGCGTTATGCGTTATGCGTTATGCGTTATGCGTTATGCGTTATGCGTTATGCGTTATGCGTTATGCGTTATGCGTTATGCGTTATGCGTTATGCGTTATGCGTTATGCGTTATGCGTTATGCGTTATGCGTTATGCGTTATGCGTTATGCGTTATGCGTTATGCGTTATGCGTTATGCGTTATGCGTTATGCGTTATGCGTTATGCGTTATGCGTTATGCGTTATGCGTTATGCGTTATGCGTTATGCGTTATGCGTTATGCGTTATGCGTTATGCGTTATGCGTTATGCGTTATGCGTTATGACTTTTGCATTATGCGTTATGCGTTATGCGTTGTGGGCTATGCGTTATGCCTTATGGTTTATACGTTATGCGTTATGCGTTATGCGTTATGAGTTTTGCGTTACGCGTTATGCGTTACGCGTTATGCGTTACGCGTTATGCGTTATGCGTTATGCGTTTGCGTTATGCGTTATGCGTTATGCGTTATGCGTTATGCGTTATGCGTTATGCGTTATGCGTTATGCGTTATGCGTTATGCGTTATGCGTTATGCGTTATGCGTTATGCGTTATGCGTTATGCGTTATGCGTTATGCGTTATGCGTTATGCGTTATGCGTTATGCGTTATGCGTTATGCGTTATGCGTTATGCGTTATGCGTTATGCGTTATGCGTTATGCGTTATGCGTTATGCGTTATGCGTTATGCGTTATGCGTTATGCGTTATGCGTTATGCGTTATGCGTTATGCGTTATGCGTTATGACTTTTGCATTATGCGTTATGCGTTATGCGTTATGCGTTATGGGCTATGCGTTATGCCTTATGGTTTATACGTTATGCGTTATGCGTTATGCGTTATGCGTTATGCGTTATGCGTTACGCGTTATGCGTTATGCGTTATGCGTTATGCGTTATGCGTTATGCGTTATGCGTTATGCGTTATGCGTTATGCGTTATGCGTTATGCGTTATGCGTTATGCGTTATGCGTTATGCGTTATGCGTTATGCGTTATGCGTTATGCGTTATGCGTTATGCGTTATGCGTTATGCGTTATGCGTTATGCGTTATGCGTTATGCGTTATGCGTTATGCGTTATGCGTTATGCGTTATGCGTTATGCGTTATGCGTTATGCGTTATGCGTTATGCGTTATGCGTTATGCGTTATGCGTTATGCGTTATGCGTTATGCGTTATGCGTTATGCGTTATGCGTTATGCGTTATGCGTTATGCGTTATGCGTTATGCGTTATGCGTTATGCGTTATGACTTTTGCATTATGCGTTATGCGTTATGCGTTATGGGCTATGCGTTATGCCTTATGGTTTATACGTTATGCGTTATGCGTTATGCGTTATGAGTTTTGCGTTACGCGTTATGCGTTACGCGTTATGCGTTACGCGTTATGCGTTATGCGTTATGCGTTATGCGTTATGCGTTATGCGTTATGCGTTATGCGTTATGCGTTATGCGTTATGCGTTATGCGTTATGCGTTATGCGTTATGCGTTATGCGTTATGCGTTATGCGTTATGCGTTATGCGTTATGCGTTATGCGTTATGCGTTATGCGTTATGCGTTATGCGTTATGCGTTATGCGTTATGCGTTATGCGTTATGCGTTATGCGTTATGCGTTATGCGTTATGCGTTATGCGTTATGCGTTATGCGTTATGCGTTATGCGTTATGCGTTATGCGTTATGCGTTATGCGTTATGCGTTATGCGTTATGCGTTATGACTTTTGCATTATGCGTTATGCGTTATGCGTTATGGGCTATGCGTTATGCCTTATGGTTTATACGTTATGCGTTATGCGTTATGCGTTATGCGTTATGCGTTATGCGTTACGCGTTACGCGTTATGCGTTATGCGTTATGCGTTATGCGTTATGCGTTTTGCGTTATGCGTTATGCGTTATGCGTTATGCGTTATGCGTTATGCGTTATGCGTTATGCGTTATGCGTTATGCGTTATGCGTTATGCGTTATGCGTTATGCGTTATGCGTTATGCGTTATGCTTTATGCGTTATGCGTTATGCGTTATGCGTTATGCGTTATTCGTTATGCGTTATGCGTTATGCGTTATGCGTTATGCGTTATGCGTTATGCGTTATGCGTTATGCGTTATGCGTTGTGCGTTATGCGTTATGCGTTATGCGTTATGCGAGATGCGTTATGCGTTATGCGTTATGCGTTATGCGTTATGCGTTATGCGTTATGCGTTATGCGTTATGCGTTATGCGTTATGCGTTATGCGTTATGCGTTATGCGTTATGCGTTATGCGTTATGCGTTATGCGTTATGCGTTATGCGTTATGCGTTATGCGTTATGCGTTATGCGTTATGCGTTATGCGTTATGCGTTATGCGTTATGCGTTATGCGTTATGCGTTATGCGTTATGTGTTATGCGTAATGTGTTATGCGTTATGCGTTATTCGTTAAGCGTTATGCTTCATGCGCTATGCGATATGCGTTATGCGTTATGCGCGATGCGTTATGCGTTATGCGTTATGCGTTATGCGTTATGCGTTATGAGTTATGCGTTATGCGTTACGCGTTATGCGTTATGCGTTATGAGCTATGCGTTACGCGTTATGCGTTATGCGTTATGCGTTATGCGTTATGCGTTATGCGTTATGCGTTATGCGTTATGCGTTATGCGTTATGCGTTATGCGTTATGCGATATGCGTTATGCGTTATGCGTTCTGCGTTATGCGTTATGCGTTATGCGTTATGCGTTATGCGTAATGTGTTATGCGTTATGCGTTATTCGTTAAGCGTTATGCGTCATGCGCTATGCGATATGCGTTATGCGTTATGCGCGATGCGTTATGCGTTATGCGTTATGCGTTATGCGTTATGAGTTATGCGTTATGCGTTACGCGTTATGCGTTTTGCGTTATGCGTTATGCGTTATGAGCTATGCGTTACGCGTTATGCGTTATGCGTTATGCGTTATGCGTTATGCGTTATGCGTTATGCGTTATGCGTTATGCGTTATGCGTTATGCGTTATGCGTTATGCGTTATGCGTTATGCGTTATGCGTTATGCGTTATGCGTTATTCGTTATGCGTTATGCGATATGCGTTATGCGTTATGCGTTATGCGTTATGCGTTACGCGTTATGCGTTATGCGTTATGCGTTATGCGTTATGAGCTATGCGTTACGCGTTATGCGTTATGCGTTATGCGTTATGCGTTACGCGTTACGCGTTATGCGTTATGCGTTATGCGTTATGCGTTATGCGTTATGCGTTATGCGTTATGCGTTATGCGTTATGCGTTATGCGTTATGCGTTATGCGTTATGCGTTATGCGTTATGCGTTATGCGTTATGCGTTATGCGTTATGCGTTATGCGTTATGCGTTATGCGTTATGCGTTATGCGTTATGCGTTATGCGTTATGCGTTATGCGTTATGCGTTATGCGTTATGCGTTATGCGTTATGCGTTATGTGTTATGCGTTATGCGTAATGTGTTATGCGTTATGCGTTATTCGTTAAGCGTTATGCGTCATGCGCTATGCGATATGCGTTATGCGTTATGCGCGATGCGTTATGCGTTATGCGTTATGAGTTATGCGTTATGCGTTATGCGTCATGCGTTATGCGTTATGCGTTATGCGTTATGCGTTATGCGTTATGCGTTATGCGTTATGCGTTATGCGTTGTGCGTTATGCGTTATGCGTTATGCGTCATGCGTTATGCGTTATGCGTTATGCGTTATGCGTTATGCGTTATGCGTTATGCGTTATGCGTTGTGCGTTATGCGTTATGCGTTATGCGTTATGCGTTATGCGTTATGCGTTATGCGTTATGCGTTATGCGTTATGCGTTATGCGTTATGCGTTATGCGTTATGCGTTATGCGTTATGCGTTATGCGTTATGCGTTATGCGTTATGCGTTATGCGTTATGCGTTATGCGTCATGCGTTATGCGTTATGCGTTATGAGTTATGCGTTATGCGTTATGCGTTATGCGTTATGCGTTATGCGTTATGCGTTATGCGTTATGCGTTATGCGTTATGCGTCATGCGTTATGCGTTATGCGTTATGCGTTATGCGTTATGCGTTATGCGTTATGCGTTATGCGTTATGCGTTATGCGTTATGCGTTATGCGTTATGCGTTATGCGTTATGCGTTATGCGTTATGCGTTGTGCGTTGTGCGTTGTGCGTTGTGCGTTGTGCGTTGTGCGTTGTGCGTTGTGCGTTATGCGTTATGCGTTAAACGTTATGCGTTATGCGTTATGCGTTATGCGTTATGCGTTATGCGTTATGCGTTATGCGTTATGCGTTATGCGTTATGCGTTATGCGTTATGCGTTATGCGTTATGCGTTATGCGTTATGCGTTATGCGTTATGCGTTATGCGTTATGCGTTATGCGTTATGCGTTATGCGTTATGCGTTATGCGTTATGCGTTATGCGTTATGCGTTATGCGTTATGCGTCATGCGCTATGCGATATGCGTTACGCGTTATGCGTTATGCGTTATGCGTTATGCGTTATGCGTTATGCGTTATGCGTTATGCGTTATGCGTTATGCGTTATGCGTTATGCGTTATGCGTTATGCGTTATGCGTTATGCGTTATGCGTTATGCGTTATGCGTTATGCGTTATGCGTTATGCGTTATGCGTTATGCGTTATGCGTTATGCGTTATGCGTTATGCGTTATGCGTTATGTGTTATGCGTTATGCGTAATGTGTTATGCGTTATGCGTTATGCGTTATGCGTTATGCGTTATGCGTTATGCGTTATGCGTTATGCGTTATGCGTTATGCGTTATGCGTTATGCGTTATGCGTTATGCGTTATGCGTTATGCGTTATGCGTTATGCGTTATGCGTTATGCGTTATGCGTCATGCGCTATGCGATATGCGTTACGCGTTATGCGTTGTGCGTTACGCGTTATGCGTTATGCGTTACGCGTTATGCGTTATGCGTTATGCGTTATGCGTTATGAGCTATGGGTTACGCGTTATGCGTTATGCGTTACGCGTTACGCGTTATGCGTTATGCATTATGCGTTATGCGTTATGCGTTATGCGTTATGCGTTATGCGTTCTGCGTTATGCGTTATGCGTTATGCGTTATGCGTTATACGTTATGCGTTATGCGTTATGCGTTATGCGTTATGCGTTATGCGTTATGCGTTATGCGTTATGCGTTATGCGTTATGCGTCATGCGTTATGCGTTATGCGTTATGCGTTATGCGTTATGCGTTATGCGTTATGCGTTATGCGTTATGCGTTATGCGTTATGCGTTATGCGTTATGCGTTATCCGTTATGCGTTATGCGTTATGCGTTATGCGTTATGCGTTATGCGTTATGCGTTATGCGTTATGCGTTATGCGTCAAGCGTTATCCGTTATGCGTTATGCGTTATGCGTTATGCGTTATGCGTCAAGCGTTATCCGTTATGCGTTATGCGTTATGCGTTAAGCGTCATGCGTTATGCGTTACGCGTTACGCGTTATGCGTTATGCGTTATGCGTTATGCGTTATGCGTTATGCGTTATGCGTTATGCGTTATGCGTTATGCGTTATGCGTTATGCGTTATGCGTTATGCGTTATGCGTTATGCGTTATGCGTTATGCGTTATGCGTTATGCGTTATGCGTTATGCGTTATGCGTTATGCGTTATGCGTTATGCGTTATGCGTTATGCGTTATGCGTTATGCGTTATGCGTTATGCGTTATGCGTTATGCGTTATGCGTTATGCGTTATGCGTTATGCGTTATGCGTTATGCGCTATGCGGTATGCGTTATTCGTTATGCGTTATGCGTTATGCGTTATGCGTTATGCGTTATTCGTTAAGCGTTATGCGTTATGCGTTATGCGTTATGCGTTATGCGTTATGCGTTATGCGTTATGCGTTATGCGTTATGCGAAATGCGTTATGCGTTATGCGAAATGCGTTATGCGTTATGCGTTATGGGCTATGCTTTATGCGTTATGCGTTATGCGTTATGCGTTATGCGTTATGCGTTATGCGTTATGCGTTATGCGTTATGGGCTATGCTTTATGCGTTATGCGTTATGCGTTATGCGTTATGCGTTATGCGTTATGCGTTATGCGTTATGCGTTATGCGTTATGCGTTATGCGTTATGCGTTATGCGCTATGCGGTATGCGTTATTCGTTATGCGTTATGCGTTATGCGTTATGCGTTATGCGTTATTCGTTAAGCGTTATGCGTTATGCGTTATGCGTTATGCGTTATGCGTTATGCGTTATGCGTTATGCGTTATGCGTTATGCGTTATGCGTTATGCGTTATGCGTTATGCGTTATGCGTCATGCGTTATGCGTTATGCGTTATGCGTTATGCGTTATGCGTTATGCGTTATGCGTTATGCGTTATGCGTTATGCGTTATGCGTTATGCGTTATGCGTTATCCGTTATGCGTTATGCGTTATGCGTTATGCGTTATGCGTTATGCGTTATGCGTTATGCGTTATGCGTTATGCGTTATGCGTCAAGCGTTATCCGTTATGCGTTATGCGTTATGCGTTATGCGTTATGCGTCAAGCGTTATCCGTTATGCGTTATGCGTTATGCGTTAAGCGTCATGCGTTATGCGTTACGCGTTACGCGTTATGCGTTATGCGTTATGCGTTATGCGTTATGCGTTATGCGTTATGCGTTATGCGTTATGCGTTATGCGTTATGCGTTATGCGTTATGCGTTATGCGTTATGCGTTATGCGTTATGCGTTATGCGTTATGCGTTATGCGTTATGCGTTATGCGTTATGCGTTATGCGTTATGCGTTATGCGTTATGCGTTATGCGTTATGCGTTATGCGTTATGCGTTATGCGTTATGCGTTATGCGTTATGCGTTATGCGTTATGCGTTATGCGCTATGCGGTATGCGTTATTCGTTATGCGTTATGCGTTATGCGTTATGCGTTATGCGTTATTCGTTAAGCGTTATGCGTTATGCGTTATGCGTTATGCGTTATGCGTTATGCGTTATGCGTTATGCGTTATGCGTTATGCGAAATGCGTTATGCGTTATGCGAAATGCGTTATGCGTTATGCGTTATGGGCTATGCTTTATGCGTTATGCGTTATGCGTTATGCGTTATGCGTTATGCGTTATGCGTTATGCGTTATGCGTTATGGGCTATGCTTTATGCGTTATGCGTTATGCGTTATGCGTTATGCGTTATGCGTTATGCGTTATGCGTTATGCGTTATGCGTTATGCGTTATGCGTTATGCGTTATGCGTTATGCGTTATGCGTTATGCGTTATGCGTTATGCGTTATGCGTTATGCGTTATGCGTTATGCGTTATGCGTCATGCGCTATGCGATATGCGTTACGCGTTATGCGTTATGCGTTATGCGTTATGCGTTATGCGTTATGCGTTATGCGTTATGCGTTATGCGTTATGCGTTATGCGTTATGCGTTATGCGTTATGCGTTATGCGTTATGCGTTATGCGTTATGCGTTATGCGTCATGCGCTATGCGATATGCGTTACGCGTTATGCGTTATGCGTTATGCGTTATGCGTTATGCGTTATGCGTTATGCGTTATGCGTTATGCGTTATGCGTTATGCGTTATGCGTTATGCGTTATGCGTTATGCGTTATGCGTTATGCGTTATGCGTTATGCGTTATGCGTTATGCGTTATGCGTTATGCGTTATGCGTTATGCGTTATGCGTTATGCGTTATGCGTTATGTGTTATGCGTTATGCGTAATGTGTTATGCGTTATGCGTTATGCGTTATGCGTTATGCGTTATGCGTTATGCGTTATGCGTTATGCGTTATGCGTTATGCGTTATGCGTTATGCGTTATGCGTTATGCGTTATGCGTTATGCGTTATGCGTTATGCGTTATGCGTTATGCGTTATGCGTTATGCGTTATGCGTCATGCGCTATGCGATATGCGTTACGCGTTATGCGTTGTGCGTTACGCGTTATGCGTTATGCGTTACGCGTTATGCGTTATGCGTTATGCGTTATGCGTTATGAGCTATGGGTTACGCGTTATGCGTTATGCGTTACGCGTTACGCGTTATGCGTTATGCATTATGCGTTATGCGTTATGCGTTATGCGTTATGCGTTATGCGTTCTGCGTTATGCGTTATGCGTTATGCGTTATGCGTTATACGTTATGCGTTATGCGTTATGCGTTATGCGTTATGCGTTATGCGTTATGCGTTATGCGTTATGCGTTATGCGTTATGCGTTATGCGTTATGCGTTATGCGTTATGCGATATGCGTTATGCGTTATGCGTTATGCGTTATGCGTTATGCGTTATGCGTTATGCGTTATGCGTTATGCGTTATGCGTTATGCGTTATGCGTTATGCGTTATGCGTTATGCGTTATGCGTCAGGCGTTATGCGTTATGCGTTATGAGTTATGCGTTATGCGTTATGCGTTATGCGTTATGCGTTATGCGTTATGCGTTATGCGTTATGCGTTATGCGTTATGCGTTATGCGTCATGCGTTATGCGTTATGCGTTATGCGTTATGCGTTATGCGTTATGCGTTATGCGTTATGCGTTATGCGTTATGCGTTATGCGTTATGCGTTATGCGTTATCCGTTATGCGTTATGCGTTATGCGTTATGCGTTATGCGTTATGCGTTATGCGTTATGCGTTATGCGTTATGCGTCAAGCGTTATCCGTTATGCGTTATGCGTTATGCGTTATGCGTTATGCGTCAAGCGTTATCCGTTATGCGTTATGCGTTATGCGTTAAGCGTCATGCGTTATGCGTTACGCGTTACGCGTTATGCGTTATGCGTTATGCGTTATGCGTTATGCGTTATGCGTTATGCGTTATGCGTTATGCGTTATGCGTTATGCGTTATGCGTTATGCGTTATGCGTTATGCGTTATGCGTTATGCGTTATGCGTTATGCGTTATGCGTTATGCGTTATGCGTTATGCGTTATGCGTTATGCGTTATGCGTTATGCGTTATGCGTTATGCGTTATGCGTTATGCGTTATGCGTTATGCGTTATGCGTTATGCGTTATGCGTTATGCGTTATGCGTTATGCGTTATGCGCTATGCGGTATGCGTTATTCGTTATGCGTTATGCGTTATGCGTTATGCGTTATGCGTTATTCGTTAAGCGTTATGCGTTATGCGTTATGCGTTATGCGTTATGCGTTATGCGTTATGCGTTATGCGTTATGCGTTATGCGAAATGCGTTATGCGTTATGCGAAATGCGTTATGCGTTATGCGTTATGGGCTATGCTTTATGCGTTATGCGTTATGCGTTATGCGTTATGCGTTATGCGTTATGCGTTATGCGTTATGCGTTATGGGCTATGCTTTATGCGTTATGCGTTATGCGTTATGCGTTATGCGTTATGCGTTATGCGTTATGCGTTATGCGTTATGCGTTATGCGTTATGCGTTATGCGTTATGCGTTATGCGCTATGCGGTATGCGTTATTCGTTATGCGTTATGCGTTATGCGTTATGCGTTATGCGTTATTCGTTAAGCGTTATGCGTTATGCGTTATGCGTTATGCGTTATGCGTTATGCGTTATGCGTTATGCGTTATGCGTTATGCGTTATGCGTTATGCGTTATGCGTTATGCGTTATGCGTTATGCGTTATGCGTTATGCGTTATGCGTTATGCGTTATGCGTTATGCGTTATGCGTTATGCGTTATGCGTTATGCGTTATGCGTTATGCGTTATGCGTTATGCGTTATGCGTTATGCGTTATGCGTTATGCGTTATGCGTTATGCGTTATGCGTTATGCGTTATGCGTTATGCGTTATGCGTTATGCGTTATGCGTTATGCGTTATGCGTTATGCGTTATGCGTTATGCGTTATGCGTTATGCGTTGTGCGTTGTGCGTTGTGCGTTGTGCGTTGTGCGTTGTGCGTTGTGCGTTGTGCGTTGTGCGTTATGCGTTATGGGCTATGCGTTATGCGTTATGCGTTATGCGTTATGCGTTATGCGTTATGCGTTATGCGTTATGCGTTATGCGTTATGCGTTATGCGTTATGCGTTATGCGTTATGCGTTATGCGTTATGCGTTATGCGTTATGCGTTATGCGTTATGCGTTGTGCGTTGTGCGTTGTGCGTTGTGCGTTGTGCGTTGTGCGTTGTGCGTTGTGCGTTGTGCGTTATGCGTTATGGGCTATGCGTTATGCGTTATGCGTTATGCGTTATGCGTTATGCGTTCTGCGTTATGCGTTATGCGTTATGCGTTATGCGTTATACGTTATGCGTTATGCGTTATGCGTTATGCGTTATGCGTTAAGCGTCATGCGATATGCGTTATGCGTTATGCGTTATGCGTTATGCGTTTTGCGTTATGCGTTATGCGTTATGCGTTATGCGTTATGCGTTATGCGTTATGCGTTATGCGTTATGCGTTATGCGTTATGCGTTATGCGTTATGCGTTATGCGTTATGCGTCATGCGCTATGCGATATGCGTTACGCGTTATGCGTTATGCGTTATGCGTTATGCGTTATGCGTTATGCGTTATGCGTTATGCGTTATGCGTTATGCGTTATGCGTTATGCGTTATGCGTTATGCGTTATGCGTTATGCGTTATGCGTTATGCGTTATGCGTTATGCGTTATGCGTTATGCGTTATGCGTTATGCGTTATGCGTTATGCGTTATGCGTTATGCGTTATGCGTTATGCGTTATGCGTTATGCGTTATGCGTTATGCGTTATGCGTTATGCGTTATGCGTTATGCGTTATGCGTTATGCGTTATGCGTTATGCGTTATGCGTTATGCGTTATGCGTTATGCGTTATGCGTTATGCGTTATGCGTTATGCGTTATGCGTTATGCGTTATGCGTTATGCGTTATGCGTTATGCGTCATGCGCTATGCGATATGCGTTACGCGTTATGCGTTGTGCGTTACGCGTTATGCGTTATGCGTTACGCGTTATGCGTTAGGCGTTATGCGTTATGCGTTATGCGTTATGCGTTATGCGTTATGCGTTATGCGTTATGCGTTATGCGTTATGCGTTATGTGTTATGCGTTATGCGTAATGTGTTATGCGTTATGCGTTATGCGTTATGCGTTATGCGTTATGCGTTATGCGTTATGCGTTATGCGTTATGCGTTATGCGTTATGCGTTATGCGTTATGCGTTATGCGTTATGCGTTATGCGTTATGCGTTATGCGTTATGCGTTATGCGTCATGCGCTATGCGATATGCGTTACGCGTTATGCGTTGTGCGTTACGCGTTATGCGTTATGCGTTACGCGTTATGCGTTATGCGTTATGCGTTATGCGTTATGAGCTATGGGTTACGCGTTATGCGTTATGCGTTACGCGTTACGCGTTATGCGTTATGCATTATGCGTTATGCGTTATGCGTTATGCGTTATGCGTTATGCGTTCTGCGTTATGCGTTATGCGTTATGCGTTATGCGTTATACGTTATGCGTTATGCGTTATGCGTTATGCGTTATGCGTTATGCGTTATGCGTTATGCGTTATGCGTTATGCGTTATGCGTTATGCGTTATGCGTTATGCGTTATGCGATATGCGTTATGCGTTATGCGTTATGCGTTATGCGTTATGCGTTATGCGTTATGCGTTATGCGTTATGCGTTATGCGTTATGCGTTATGCGTTATGCGTTATGCGTTATGCGTCAGGCGTTATGCGTTATGCGTTATGAGTTATGCGTTATGCGTTATGCGTTATGCGTTATGCGTTATGCGTTATGCGTTATGCGTTATGCGTTATGCGTTATGCGTTATGCGTCATGCGTTATGCGTTATGCGTTATGCGTTATGCGTTATGCGTTATGCGTTATGCGTTATGCGTTATGCGTTATGCGTTATGCGTTATGCGTTATGCGTTATGCGTTATGCGTTATGCGTTATGCGTTATGCGTTATGCGTTATGCGTTATGCGTTATGCGTTATGCGTTATGCGTTATGCGTTATGCGTTATGCGTTATGCGTTATGCGTTATGCGTTATGCGTTATGCGTTATGCGTTATGCGCTATGCGGTATGCGTTATTCGTTATGCGTTATGCGTTATGCGTTATGCGTTATGCGTTATTCGTTAAGCGTTATGCGTTATGCGTTATGCGTTATGCGTTATGCGTTATGCGTTATGCGTTATGCGTTATGCGTTATGCGAAATGCGTTATGCGTTATGCGAAATGCGTTATGCGTTATGCGTTATGGGCTATGCTTTATGCGTTATGCGTTATGCGTTATGCGTTATGCGTTATGCGTTATGCGTTATGCGTTATGCGTTATGCGTTATGGGCTATGCTTTATGCGTTATGCGTTATGCGTTATGCGTTATGCGTTATGCGTTATGCGTTATGCGTTATGCGTTATGCGTTATGCGTTATGCGTTATGCGCTATGCGTTATGCGTTATTCGTTATGCGTTATGCGTTATGCGTTATGCGTTATGCGTTATTCGTTAAGCGTTATGCGTTATGCGTTATGCGTTATGCGTTATGCGTTATGCGTTATGCGTTATGCGTTATGCGTTATGCGTTATGCGTTATGCGTTATGCGTTATGCGTTATGCGTTATGCGTTATGCGTTATGCGTTATGCGTTATGCGTTATGCGTTATGCGTTATGCGTTATGCGTTATGCGTTATGCGTTATGCGTTATGCGTTATGCGTTATGCGTTATGCGTTATGCGTTATGCGTTATGCGTTATGCGTTATGCGTTATGCGTTATGCGTTATGCGTTATGCGTTATGCGTTATGCGTTATGCGTTATGCGTTATGCGTTATGCGTTATGCGTTATGCGTTATGCGTTATGCGTTATGCGTTATGCGTTATGCGTTATGCGTTATGCGTTATGCGTTATGCGTTGTGCGTTGTGCGTTGTGCGTTGTGCGTTGTGCGTTGTGCGTTGTGCGTTGTGCGTTGTGCGTTATGCGTTATGGGCTATGCGTTATGCGTTATGCGTTATGCGTTATGCGTTATGCGTTATGCGTTATGCGTTATGCGTTATGCGTTATGCGTTATGCGTTATGCGTTATGCGTTATGCGTTATGCGTTATGCGTTATGCGTTATGCGTTATGCGTTGTGCGTTGTGCGTTGTGCGTTGTGCGTTGTGCGTTGTGCGTTGTGCGTTGTGCGTTGTGCGTTATGCGTTATGGGCTATGCGTTATGCGTTATGCGTTATGCGTTATGCGTTATGCGTTCTGCGTTATGCGTTATGCGTTATGCGTTATGCGTTATACGTTATGCGTTATGCGTTATGCGTTATGCGTTATGCGTTATGCGTTATGCGTTATGCGTTATGCGTTATGCGTTACGCGTTATGACTTTTGCATTATGCGTTATGCGTTATGCGTTATGCGTTATGCGTTATGGGCTATGCGTTATGCCTTATGGTTTATGCGTTATGCGTTATGCGTTATGCGTTATGCGTTATGCGTTATGCGTTATGCGTTATGCGTTATGCGTTATGCGTTATGCGTTATGCGTTATGCGTTATGCGTTATGCGTTATGCGTTATGCGTTATGCGTTATGCGTTATGCGTTATGCGTTATGCGTTATGCGTTATGCGTTATGCGTTATGCGTTATGCGTTATGCGTTATGCGTTATGCGTTATGCGTTGTGCGTTGTGCGTTGTGCGTTGTGCGTTGTGCGTTGTGCGTTGTGCGTTGTGCGTTGTGCGTTGTGCGTTGTGCGTTATGCGTTATGGGCTATGCGTTATGCGTTATGCGTTATGCGTTATGCGTTATGCGTTATGCGTTATGCGTTATGCGTTATGCGTTATGCGTTATGCGTTATGCGTTATGCGTTATGCGTTATGCGTTATGCGTTATGCGTTATGCGTTATGCGTTATGCGTTGTGCGTTGTGCGTTGTGCGTTGTGCGTTGTGCGTTGTGCGTTGTGCGTTGTGCGTTGTGCGTTGTGCGTTATGCGTTATGGGCTATGCGTTATGCGTTATGCGTTATGCGTTATGCGTTATGCGTTCTGCGTTATGCGTTATGCGTTATGCGTTATGCGTTATACGTTATGCGTTATGCGTTATGCGTTATGCGTTAAGCGTCATGCGATATGCGTTATGCGTTATGCGTTATGCGTTATGCGTTTTGCGTTATGCGTTATGCGTTATGCGTTATGCGTTATGCGTTATGCGTTATGCGTTATGCGTTATGCGTTATGCGTTATGCGTTATGCGTTATGCGTTATGCGTTATGCGTCATGCGCTATGCGATATGCGTTACGCGTTATGCGTTATGCGTTATGCGTTATGCGTTATGCGTTATGCGTTATGCGTTATGCGTTATGCGTTATGCGTTATGCGTTATGCGTTATGCGTTATGCGTTATGCGTTATGCGTTATGCGTTATGCGTTATGCGTTATGCGTTATGCGTTATGCGTTATGCGTTATGCGTTATGCGTTATGCGTTATGCGTTATGCGTTATGCGTTATGCGTTATGTGTTATGCGTTATGCGTAATGTGTTATGCGTTATGCGTTATGCGTTATGCGTTATGCGTTATGCGTTATGCGTTATGCGTTATGCGTTATGCGTTATGCGTTATGCGTTATGCGTTATGCGTTATGCGTTATGCGTTATGCGTTATGCGTTATGCGTTATGCGTTATGCGTTATGCGTTATGCGTTATGCGTTATGCGTCATGCGCTATGCGATATGCGTTACGCGTTATGCGTTGTGCGTTACGCGTTATGCGTTATGCGTTACGCGTTATGCGTTATGCGTTATGCGTTATGCGTTATGAGCTATGGGTTACGCGTTATGCGTTATGCGTTACGCGTTACGCGTTATGCGTTATGCATTATGCGTTATGCGTTATGCGTTATGCGTTATGCGTTATGCGTTATGCGTTATGCGTTATGCGTTATGCGTTATGCGTTATGCGTTATGCGTTATGCGTTATGCGTTATGCGTTATGCGTTATGCGTTATGCGTTATGCGTTATGCGTTATGCGTTATGCGTTATGCGTTATGCGTTATGCGTTATGCGTTATGCGTTATGCGTTATGCGTTATGCGTTATGCGTTATGCGTTATGCGTTATGCGTTATGCGTTATGCGTTATGCGTTATGCGTTATGCGTTATGCGATATGCGTTATGCGTTATGCGTTATGCGTTATGCGTTATGCGTTATGCGTTATGCGTTATGCGTTATGCGTTATGCGTTATGCGTTATGCGTTATGCGTTATGCGTTATGCGTTATGCGTTATGCGTTATGCGTTATGCGTTATGCGTTATGCGTTATGCGTTATGCGTTATGCGTTGTGCGTTGTGCGTTGTGCGTTGTGCGTTGTGCGTTGTGCGTTGTGCGTTGTGCGTTATGCGTTATGGGCTATGCGTTATGCGTTATGCGTTATGCGTTATGCGTTATGCGTTATGCGTTATGCGTTATGCGTTATGCGTTATGCGTTATGCGTTATGCGTTATGCGTTATGCGTTATGCGTTATGCGTTATGCGTTATGCGTCATGCGTTATGCGTTATGCGTTATGCGTTATGCGTTATGCGTTATGCGTTATGCGTTATGCGTTATGCGTTATGCGTTATGCGTTATGCGTTATGCGTTATGCGTTATGCGTTGTGCGTTATGCGTTATGCGTTATGCGTTATGCGTTATGCGCTATGCGGTATGCGTTATTCGTTATGCGTTATGCGTTATGCGTTATGCGTTATGCGTTATTCGTTAAGCGTTATGCGTTATGCGTTATGCGTTATGCGTTATGCGTTATGCGTTATGCGTTATGCGTTATGCGTTATGCGTTATGCGTTATGCGTTATGCGTTATGCGTTATGCGTTATGCGTTATGCGTTATGCGTTATGCGTTATGCGTTATGCGTTATGCGTTATGCGTTATGCGTTATGCGTTATGCGTTATGCGTTATGCGTTATGCGTTATGCGTTATGCGTTATGCGTTATGCGTTATGCGTTATGCGTTATGCGTTATGCGTTATGCGTTATGCGTTATGCGTTATGCGTTATGCGTTATGCGTTATGCGTTATGCGTTATGCGTTATGCGTTATGCGTTATGCGTTATGCGTTATGCGTTATGCGTTGTGCGTTGTGCGTTGTGCGTTGTGCGTTGTGCGTTGTGCGTTGTGCGTTGTGCGTTGTGCGTTGTGCGTTATGCGTTATGGGCTATGCGTTATGCGTTATGCGTTATGCGTTATGCGTTATGCGTTATGCGTTATGCGTTATGCGTTATGCGTTATGCGTTATGCGTTATGCGTTATGCGTTATGCGTTATGCGTTATGCGTTATGCGTTATGCGTTATGCGTTATGCGTTGTGCGTTGTGCGTTGTGCGTTGTGCGTTGTGCGTTGTGCGTTGTGCGTTGTGCGTTGTGCGTTGTGCGTTATGCGTTATGGGCTATGCGTTATGCGTTATGCGTTATGCGTTATGCGTTATGCGTTCTGCGTTATGCGTTATGCGTTATGCGTTATGCGTTATACGTTATGCGTTATGCGTTATGCGTTATGCGTTATGCGTTAAGCGTCATGCGATATGCGTTATGCGTTATGCGTTATGCGTTATGCGTTTTGCGTTATGCGTTATGCGTTATGCGTTATGCGTTATGCGTTATGCGTTATGCGTTATGCGTTATGCGTTATGCGTTATGCGTTATGCGTTATGCGTTATGCGTTATGCGTTATGCGTTATGCGTTATGCGTTATGCGTTATGCGTTATGCGTTATGCGTTATGCGTTATGCGTTATGCGTTATGCGTTATGCGTTATGCGTTATGCGTTATGCGTTATGCGTTATGCGTCATGCGCTATGCGATATGCGTTACGCGTTATGCGTTATGCGTTATGCGTTATGCGTTATGCGTTATGCGTTATGCGTTATGCGTTATGCGTTATGCGTTATGCGTTATGCGTTATGCGTTATGCGTTATGCGTTATGCGTTATGCGTTATGCGTTATGCGTTATGCGTTATGCGTTATGCGTTATGCGTTATGTGTTATGCGTTATGCGTAATGTGTTATGCGTTATGCGTTATGCGTTATGCGTTATGCGTTATGCGTTATGCGTTATGCGTTATGCGTTATGCGTTATGCGTTATGCGTTATGCGTTATGCGTTATGCGTTATGCGTTATGCGTTATGCGTTATGCGTTATGCGTTATGCGTTATGCGTTATGCGTCATGCGCTATGCGATATGCGTTACGCGTTATGCGTTGTGCGTTACGCGTTATGCGTTATGCGTTACGCGTTATGCGTTATGCGTTATGCGTTATGCGTTATGAGCTATGGGTTACGCGTTATGCGTTATGCGTTACGCGTTACGCGTTATGCGTTATGCATTATGCGTTATGCGTTATGCGTTATGCGTTATGCGTTATGCGTTATGCGTTATGCGTTATGCGTTATGCGTTATGCGTTATGCGTTATGCGTTATGCGTTATGCGTTATGCGTTATGCGTTATGCGTTATGCGTTATGCGTTATGCGTTATGCGTTATGCGTTATGCGTTATGCGTTATGCGTTATGCGTTATGCGTTATGCGTTATGCGTTATGCGTTATGCGTTATGCGTTATGCGTTATGCGTTATGCGTTATGCGTTATGCGTTATGCGTTATGCGTTATGCGTTATGCGTTATGCGTTATGCGTTATGCGTTATGCGTTATGCGTTATGCGTTATGCGTTATGCGTTATGCGTTGTGCGTTGTGCGTTGTGCGTTGTGCGTTGTGCGTTGTGCGTTGTGCGTTGTGCGTTATGCGTTATGGGCTATGCGTTATGCGTTATGCGTTATGCGTTATGCGTTATGCGTTATGCGTTATGCGTTATGCGTTATGCGTTATGCGTTATGCGTTATGCGTTATGCGTTATGCGTTATGCGTTATGCGTTATGCGTTATGCGTTGTGCGTTGTGCGTTGTGCGTTGTGCGTTGTGCGTTGTGCGTTGTGCGTTGTGCGTTGTGCGTTATGCGTTATGGGCTATGCGTTATGCGTTATGCGTTATGCGTTATGCGTTATGCGTTCTGCGTTATGCGTTATGCGTTATGCGTTATGCGTTATGCGTTATGGGCTATGCGTTATGCGTTATGCGTTATGCGTTATGCGTTATGCGTTATGCGTTATGCGTTATGCGTTATGCGTTATGCGTTATGCGTTATGCGTTATGCGTTATGCGTTATGCGTTATGCGTTATGCGTTGTGCGTTGTGCGTTGTGCGTTGTGCGTTGTGCGTTGTGCGTTGTGCGTTGTGCGTTGTGCGTTATGCGTTATGGGCTATGCGTTATGCGTTACGCGTTATGCGTTGTGCGTTACGCGTTATGCGTTATGCGTTACGCGTTATGCGTTATGCGTTATGCGTTATGCGTTATGAGCTATGGGTTACGCGTTATGCGTTATGCGTTACGCGTTACGCGTTATGCGTTATGCATTATGCGTTATGCGTTATGCGTTATGCGTTATGCGTTATGCGTTCTGCGTTATGCGTTACGCGTTATGCGTTATGCGTTATGCGTTATGCGTTATGAGCTATGGGTTACGCGTTATGCGTTATGCGTTACGCGTTACGCGTTATGCGTTATGCATTATGCGTTATGCGTTATGCGTTATGCGTTATGCGTTATGCGTTATGCGTTATGCGTTATGCGTTATGCGTTATGCGTTATGCGTTATGCGTTATGCGTTATGCGTTATGCGTTATGCGTTATGCGTTATGCGTTATGCGTTATGCGTTATGCGTTATGCGTTATGCGTTATGCGTTATGCGTTATGCGTTATGCGTTATGCGTTATGCGTTATGCGTTATGCGTTATGCGTTATGCGTTATGCGTTATGCGTTATGCGTTATGCGTTATGCGTTATGCGTTATGCGTTATGCGTTATGCGTCAGGCGTTATGCGTTATGCGTTATGAGTTATGCGTTATGCGTTATGCGTTATGCGTTATGCGTTATGCGTTATGCGTTATGCGTTATGCGTTATGCGTTATGCGTCATGCGTTATGCGTTATGCGTTATGCGTTATGCGTTATGCGTTATGCGTTATGCGTTATGCGTTATGCGTTATGCGTTATGCGTTATGCGTTATGCGTTATGCGTTATCCGTTATGCGTTATGCGTTATGCGTTATGCGTTATGCGTTATGCGTTATGCGTTATGCGTTATGCGTTATGCGTTATGCGTCAAGCGTTATCCGTTATGCGTTATGCGTTATGCGTTATGCGTCAAGCGTTATCCGTTATGCGTTATGCGTTATGCGTTAAGCGTCATGCGATATGCGTTATGCGTTATGCGTTACGCGTTATGCGTTATGCGTTATGCGTTATGCGTTATGCGTTATGCGTTATGCGTTATGCGTTACGCGTTACGCGTTACGCGTTATGCGTTATGCGTTATGCGTTATGCGTTATGCGTTATGCGTTATGCGTTATGCGTTATGCGTTATGCGTTATGCGTTATGCGTTATGCGTTATGCGTTATGCGTTATGCGTTATGCGTTATGCGTTATGCGTTATGCGTTATGCGTTATGCGTTATGCGTTATGCGTTATGCGTTATGCGTTATGCGTTATGCGTTATGCGTTATGCGTTATGCGTTATGCGTTATGCGTTATGCGTTATGCGTTATGCGTTATGCGTTATGCGTTATGCGTTATGCGTTATGCGTTATGCGTTATGCGTTATGCGTTATGCGTTATGCGTTATGCGTTATGCGTTATGCGTTATGCGTTATGCGTTATGCGTTATGCGTTATGCGTTATGCGTTATGCGTTATGCGTTATGCGTTATGCGTTATGCGTTATGCGTTATGCGTTATGCGTTATGCGTTATGCGTTATGCGTTATGCGTTATGCGTTATGCGTTATGCGTTATGCGTTATGCGTTATGCGTTATGCGTTATGCGTTATGCGTTATGCGTTATGCGTTATGCGTTGTGCGTTGTGCGTTGTGCGTTGTGCGTTGTGCGTTGTGCGTTGTGCGTTGTGCGTTGTGCGTTATGCGTTATGGGCTATGCGTTATGCGTTATGCGTTATGCGTTATGCGTTATGCGTTATGCGTTATGCGTCATGCGTTATGCGTTATGCGTTATGCGTTATGCGTTATGCGTTATGCGTTATGCGTTATGCGTTATGCGTTATGCGTTATGCGTTATGCGTTATGCGTTATGCGTTATGCGTTATGCGTTATGCGTTATGCGTTATGCGTTATTCGTTATGCGTTATGCGTTATGCGTTATGCGTTATGCGTTATGCGTTACGCGTTATGCGTTATGCGTTATGCGTTATGCGTTATGCGTTATGCGTTATGGGCTATGCTTTATGCGTTATGCGTTATGCGTTATGCGTTATGCGTTATGCGTTATGCGTTATGCGTTATGCGTTATGCGTTATGCGTTATGCGTCAAGCGTTATCCGTTATGCGTTATGCGTTATGCGTTAAGCGTCATGCGATATGCGTTATGCGTTATGCGTTATGCGTTATGCGTTTTGCGTTATGCGTTATGCGTTATGCGTTATGCGTTATGCGTTATGCGTTATGCGTTATGCGTTATGCGTTATGCGTTATGCGTTATGCGTTATGCGTTATGCGTTATGCGTTATGCGTTATGCGTTATGCGTTATGCGTTATGCGTTATGCGTTATGCGTTATGCGTTATGCGTTATGCGTTATGCGTTATGCGTTATGCGTTATGCGTTATGCGTTATGCGTTATGCGTTATGCGTTATGCGTTATGCGTTATGCGTTATGCGTTATGCGTTATGCGTTATGCGTTATGCGTTATGCGTTATGCGTTATGCGTTATGCGTTATGCGTTATGCGTTATGCGTTATGCGTTATGCGTTATGCGTTATGCGTTATGCGTTATGCGTTATGCGTTATGCGTTATGCGTTGTGCGTTGTGCGTTGTGCGTTGTGCGTTGTGCGTTGTGCGTTGTGCGTTGTGCGTTGTGCGTTATGCGTTATGGGCTATGCGTTATGCGTTATGCGTTATGCGTTATGCGTTATGCGTTATGCGTTATGCGTCATGCGTTATGCGTTATGCGTTATGCGTTATGCGTTATGCGTTATGCGTTATGCGTTATGCGTTATGCGTTATGCGTTATGCGTTATGCGTTATGCGTTATGCGTTATGCGTTATGCGTTATGCGTTATTCGTTATGCGTTATGCGTTATGCGTTATGCGTTATGCGTTATGCGTTACGCGTTATGCGTTATGCGTTATGCGTTATGCGTTATGAGCTATGCGTTACGCGTTATGCGTCATGCGTTATGCGTTACGCGTTACGCGTTATGCGTTATGCGTTATGAGCTATGCGTTACGCGTTATGCGTCATGCGTTATGCGTTACGCGTTATGCGTTATGCGTTATGCGTTATGCGTTATGCGTTATGCGTTATGTGTTATGCGTTATGCGTAATGTGTTAGGCGTTATGCGTTATTCGTTAAGCGTTATGCGTTATGCGTTATGCGTTATGCGTTATTCGTTATGCGTTATGAGTTATGCGTTATGCGTTATGCGTTATGCGTTACGCGTTTTGCGTTATGCGTTATGCGTTATGCGTTATGAGCTATGCGTTACGCGTTATGCGTTATGCGTTATGCGTTATGCGTTATGCGTTATGCGTTATGCGTTATGCGTTATGCGTTATGCGTTATGCGTTATGCGTTATGCGTTATGCGTTATGCGTTATGCGTTATGCGTTATGCGTTATGCGTTATGCGTTATGCGTTATGCGTTATGCGTTATGCGTTATGCGTTATGCGTTATGCGTTATGCGTTATGCGTTATGCGTTATGCGTTATGCGTTATGCGTTATGCGTTATGCGTTATGCGTTATGCGTTATGCGTTATGCGTTATGCGTTATGCGTTATGCGTTATGCGTTATGCGTTATGCGTTATGCGTTATGCGTTATGCGTTATGCGTTATGCGTTATGCGTTATGCGTTATGCGTTATGCGTTATGCGTTGTGCGTTGTGCGTTGTGCGTTGTGCGTTGTGCGTTGTGCGTTGTGCGTTGTGCGTTGTGCGTTATGCGTTATGGGCTATGCGTTATGCGTTATGCGTTATGCGTTATGCGTTATGCGTTATGCGTTATGCGTCATGCGTTATGCGTTATGCGTTATGCGTTATGCGTTATGCGTTATGCGTTATGCGTTATGCGTTATGCGTTATGCGTTATGCGTTATGCGTTATGCGTTATGCGTTATGCGTTATGCGTTATGCGTTATGCGTTATTCGTTATGCGTTATGCGTTATGCGTTATGCGTTATGCGTTATGCGTTACGCGTTATGCGTTATGCGTTATGCGTTATGCGTTATGAGCTATGCGTTACGCGTTATGCGTCATGCGTTATGCGTTACGCGTTACGCGTTATGCGTTATGCGTTATGAGCTATGCGTTACGCGTTATGCGTCATGCGTTATGCGTTACGCGTTATGCGTTATGCGTTATGCGTTATGCGTTATGCGTTATGCGTTATGTGTTATGCGTTATGCGTAATGTGTTAGGCGTTATGCGTTATTCGTTAAGCGTTATGCGTTATGCGTTATGCGTTATGCGTTATTCGTTATGCGTTATGAGTTATGCGTTATGCGTTATGCGTTATGCGTTACGCGTTTTGCGTTATGCGTTATGCGTTATGCGTTATGAGCTATGCGTTACGCGTTATGCGTTATGCGTTATGCGTTATGCGTTACGCGTTACGCGTTATGCGTTATGCATTATGCGTTATGCGTTATGCGTTATGCGTTATGCGTTATGCGTTATGCGTTATGCGTTATGCGTTATGCGTTATGCGTTATGCGTTATGCGTTATGCGTTATGCGTTATGCGTTATGCGTTATGCGTTATGCGTTATGCGTTATGCGTTATGCGATATGCGTTATGCGTTATGCGTTATGCGTTATGCGTTATGCGTTATGCGTTATGCGTTATGCGTTATGCGTTATGCGTTATGCGTTATGCGTTATGCGTTATGCGTTATGCGTTATGCGTTATGCGTTATGCGTTATGCGTTATGCGTTATGCGTTATGCGTTATGCGTTATGCGTTATGCGTTATGCGTTATGCGTTATGCGTTATGCGTTATGCGTTATGCGTTATGCGTTATGCGTTATGCGTTATGCGTTATGCGTTATGCGTTATGCGTTATGCGTTATGCGTTATGCGTTATGCGTTATGCGTTATGCGTTATGCGTTATGCGTTATGCGTTATGCGTTATGCGTTATGCGTTATGCGTTATGCGTTATGCGTTATGCGTTATGCGTTATGAGCTATGCGTTACGCGTTATGCGTCATGCGTTATGCGTTACGCGTTACGCGTTATGCGTTATGCGTTATGCGTTATGCGTTATGCGTTATGCGTTATGCGTAATGCGTTATGCGTTATGCGTCAAGCGTTATCCGTTATGCGTTATGCGTTAAGCGTCATGCGATATGCTTTATGCGTTATGCGTTATGCGTTATGCGTTATGCGTTATGCGTCATGCGCTATGCGATATGCGTTATGCGTTATGCGCGATGCGTTATGCGTTATGCGTTATGCGTTATGAGTTATGCGTTATGCGTTATGCGTTATGCGTCATGCGTTATGCGTTATGCGTTATGCGTTATGCGTTATGCGTTATGCGTTATGCGTTATGCGTTATGCGTTATGCGTTATGCGTTATGCGTTATGCGTTATGCGTTATGCGTTATGCGTTATGCGTTATGCGTTATGCGTTATGCGTTATGCGTTATGCGTTATGCGTTATGCGTTATGCGTTATGCGTTATGCGTTATGCGTTATGCGTTATGCGTTATGCGTTATGCGTTATGCGTTATGCGTTATGCGTTATGCGTTATGCGTTATGCGTTATGCGTTATGCGTTATGCGTTATGCGTTATGCGTTATGCGTTATGCGTTATGCGTTATGCGTTATGCGTTATGCGTTATGCGTTATGCGTTATGCGTTATTCGTTATGCGTTATGCGTTATGCGTTATGCGTTATGCGTTATGCGTTACGCGTTATGCGTTATGCGTTATGCGTTATGCGTTATGCGTTATGCGTTATGGGCTATGCTTTATGCGTTATGCGTTATGCGTTATGCGTTATGCGTTATGCGTTATGCGTTATGCGTTATGCGTTATGCGTTATGCGTTATGCGTCAAGCGTTATCCGTTATGCGTTATGCGTTATGCGTTAAGCGTCATGCGATATGCGTTATGCGTTATGCGTTATGCGTTATGCGTTTTGCGTTATGCGTTATGCGTTATGCGTTATGCGTTATGCGTTATGCGTTATGCGTTATGCGTTATGCGTTATGCGTTATGCGTTATGCGTTATGCGTTATGCGTTATGCGTTATGCGTTATGCGTTATGCGTTATGCGTTATGCGTTATGCGTTATGCGTTATGCGTTATGCGTTATGCGTTATGCGTTATGCGTTATTCGTTATGCGTTATGAGTTATGCGTTATGCGTTATGCGTTATGCGTTACGCGTTTTGCGTTATGCGTTATGCGTTATGCGTTATGAGCTATGCGTTACGCGTTATGCGTTATGCGTTATGCGTTATGCGTTATGCGTTATGCGTTATGCGTTATGCGTTATGCGTTATGCGTTATGCGTTATGCGTTATGCGTTATGCGTTATGCGTTATGCGTTATGCGTTATGCGTTATGCGTTATGCGTTATGCGTTATGCGTTATGCGTTATGCGTTATGCGTTATGCGTTATGCGTTATGCGTTATGCGTTATGCGTTATGCGTTATGCGTTATGCGTTATGCGTTATGCGTTATGCGTTATGCGTTATGCGTTATGCGTTATGCGTTATGCGTTATGCGTTATGCGTTATGCGTTATGCGTTATGCGTTATGCGTTATGCGTTATGCGTTATGCGTTATGCGTTATGCGTTATGCGTTATGCGTTATGCGTTATGCGTTATGCGTTATGCGTTATGCGTTATGCGTTATGCGTTATGCGTTATGCGTTATGCGTTATGCGTTATGCGTTATGCGTTATGCGTTATGCGTTATGCGTTATGCGTTATGCGTTATGCGTTATGCGTTATGCGTTATGAGCTATGCGTTACGCGTTATGCGTCATGCGTTATGCGTTACGCGTTACGCGTTATGCGTTATGCGTTATGCGTTATGCGTTATGCGTTATGCGTTATGCGTAATGCGTTATGCGTTATGCGTCAAGCGTTATCCGTTATGCGTTATGCGTTAAGCGTCATGCGATATGCTTTATGCGTTATGCGTTATGCGTTATGCGTTATGCGTTATGCGTCATGCGCTATGCGATATGCGTTATGCGTTATGCGCGATGCGTTATGCGTTATGCGTTATGCGTTATGAGTTATGCGTTATGCGTTATGCGTTATGCGTCATGCGTTATGCGTTATGCGTTATGCGTTATGCGTTATGCGTTATGCGTTATGCGTTATGCGTTATGCGTTATGCGTTATGCGTTATGCGTTATGCGTTATGCGTTATGCGTTATGCGTTATGCGTTATGCGTTATGCGTTATGCGTTATGCGTTATGCGTTATGCGTTATGCGTTATGCGTTATGCGTTATGCGTTATGCGTTATGCGTTATGCGTTATGCGTTATGCGTTATGCGTTATGCGTTATGCGTTATGCGTTATGCGTTATGCGTTATGCGTTATGCGTTATGCGTTATGCGTTATGCGTTATGCGTTATGCGTTATGCGTTATGCGTTATGCGTTATGCGTTATGCGTTATGCGTTATTCGTTATGCGTTATGCGTTATGCGTTATGCGTTATGCGTTATGCGTTACGCGTTATGCGTTATGCGTTATGCGTTATGCGTTATGCGTTATGCGTTATGGGCTATGCTTTATGCGTTATGCGTTATGCGTTATGCGTTATGCGTTATGCGTTATGCGTTATGCGTTATGCGTTATGCGTTATGCGTTATGCGTCAAGCGTTATCCGTTATGCGTTATGCGTTATGCGTTAAGCGTCATGCGATATGCGTTATGCGTTATGCGTTATGCGTTATGCGTTTTGCGTTATGCGTAATGTGTTAGGCGTTATGCGTTATTCGTTAAGCGTTATGCGTTATGCGTTATGCGTTATGCGTTATTCGTTATGCGTTATGAGTTATGCGTTATGCGTTATGCGTTATGCGTTACGCGTTTTGCGTTATGCGTTATGCGTTATGCGTTATGAGCTATGCGTTACGCGTTATGCGTTATGCGTTATGCGTTATGCGTTACGCGTTACGCGTTATGCGTTATGCATTATGCGTTATGCGTTATGCGTTATGCGTTATGCGTTATGCGTTATGCGTTATGCGTTATGCGTTATGCGTTATGCGTTATGCGTTATGCGTTATGCGTTATGCGTTATGCGTTATGCGTTATGCGTTATGCGTTATGCGTTATGCGATATGCGTTATGCGTTATGCGTTATGCGTTATGCGTTATGCGTTATGCGTTATGCGTTATGCGTTATGCGTTATGCGTTATGCGTTATGCGTTATGCGTTATGCGTTATGCGTTATGCGTTATGCGTTATGCGTTATGCGTTATGCGTTATGCGTTATGCGTTATGCGTTATGCGTTATGCGTTATGCGTTATGCGTTATGCGTTATGCGTTATGCGTTATGCGTTATGCGTTATGCGTTATGCGTTATGCGTTATGCGTTATGCGTTATGCGTTATGCGTTATGCGTTATGCGTTATGCGTTATGCGTTATGCGTTATGCGTTATGCGTTATGCGTTATGCGTTATGCGTTATGCGTTATGCGTTATGCGTTATGCGTTATGCGTTATGCGTTATGCGTTATGAGCTATGCGTTACGCGTTATGCGTCATGCGTTATGCGTTACGCGTTACGCGTTATGCGTTATGCGTTATGCGTTATGCGTTATGCGTTATGCGTTATGCGTAATGCGTTATGCGTTATGCGTCAAGCGTTATCCGTTATGCGTTATGCGTTAAGCGTCATGCGATATGCTTTATGCGTTATGCGTTATGCGTTATGCGTTATGCGTTATGCGTCATGCGCTATGCGATATGCGTTATGCGTTATGCGCGATGCGTTATGCGTTATGCGTTATGCGTTATGAGTTATGCGTTATGCGTTATGCGTTATGCGTCATGCGTTATGCGTTATGCGTTATGCGTTATGCGTTATGCGTTATGCGTTATGCGTTATGCGTTATGCGTTATGCGTTATGCGTTATGCGTTATGCGTTATGCGTTATGCGTTATGCGTTATGCGTTATGCGTTATGCGTTATGCGTTATGCGTTATGCGTTATGCGTTATGCGTTATGCGTTATGCGTTATGCGTTATGCGTTATGCGTTATGCGTTATGCGTTATGCGTTATGCGTTATGCGTTATGCGTTATGCGTTATGCGTTATGCGTTATGCGTTATGCGTTATGCGTTATGCGTTATGCGTTATGCGTTATGCGTTATGCGTTATGCGTTATGCGTTATGCGTTATGCGTTATGCGTTATGCGTTATGCGTTATGCGTTATGCGTTATTCGTTATGCGTTATGCGTTATGCGTTATGCGTTATGCGTTATGCGTTACGCGTTATGCGTTATGCGTTATGCGTTATGCGTTATGCGTTATGCGTTATGGGCTATGCTTTATGCGTTATGCGTTATGCGTTATGCGTTATGCGTTATGCGTTATGCGTTATGCGTTATGCGTTATGCGTTATGCGTTATGCGTCAAGCGTTATCCGTTATGCGTTATGCGTTATGCGTTAAGCGTCATGCGATATGCGTTATGCGTTATGCGTTATGCGTTATGCGTTTTGCGTTATGCGTTATGCGTTATGCGTTATGCGTTATGCGTTATGCGTTATGCGTTATGCGTTATGCGTTATGCGTTATGCGTTATGCGTTATGCGTTATGCGTTATGCGTTATGCGTTATGCGTTATGCGTTATGCGTTATGCGTTATGCGTTATGCGTTATGCGTTATGCGTTATGCGTTATGCGTTATGCGTTATGCGTTATGCGTTATGCGTTATGCGTTATGCGTTATGCGTTATGCGTTATGCGTTATGCGTTATGCGTTATGCGTTATGCGTTATGCGTTATGCGTTATGCGTTATGCGTTATGCGTTATGCGTTATGCGTTATGCGTTATGCGTTATGCGTTATGCGTTATGCGTTATGCGTTATGCGTTATGCGTTATGCGTTATGCGTTATGCGTTGTGCGTTGTGCGTTGTGCGTTGTGCGTTGTGCGTTGTGCGTTGTGCGTTGTGCGTTGTGCGTTATGCGTTATGGGCTATGCGTTATGCGTTATGCGTTATGCGTTATGCGTTATGCGTTATGCGTTATGCGTCATGCGTTATGCGTTATGCGTTATGCGTTATGCGTTATGCGTTATGCGTTATGCGTTATGCGTTATGCGTTATGCGTTATGCGTTATGCGTTATGCGTTATGCGTTATGCGTTATGCGTTATGCGTTATTCGTTATGCGTTATGCGTTATGCGTTATGCGTTATGCGTTATGCGTTACGCGTTATGCGTTATGCGTTATGCGTTATGCGTTATGAGCTATGCGTTACGCGTTATGCGTCATGCGTTATGCGTTACGCGTTACGCGTTATGCGTTATGCGTTATGAGCTATGCGTTACGCGTTATGCGTCATGCGTTATGCGTTACGCGTTATGCGTTATGCGTTATGCGTTATGCGTTATGCGTTATGCGTTATGTGTTATGCGTTATGCGTAATGTGTTAGGCGTTATGCGTTATTCGTTATGCGTTATGCGTTATGCGTTATGCGTTATGCGTTATTCGTTATGCGTTATGCGTTATGCGTTATGCGTTATGCGTTATGCGTTACGCGTTTTGCGTTATGCGTTATGCGTTATGCGTTATGAGCTATGCGTTACGCGTTATGCGTTATGCGTTATGCGTTATGCGTTACGCGTTACGCGTTATGCGTTATGCATTATGCGTTATGCGTTATGCGTTATGCGTTATGCGTTATGCGTTATGCGTTATGCGTTATGCGTTATGCGTTATGCGTTATGCGTTATGCGTTATGCGTTATGCGTTATGCGTTATGCGTTATGCGTTATGCGTTATGCGTTATGCGATATGCGTTATGCGTTATGCGTTATGCGTTATGCGTTATGCGTTATGCGTTATGCGTTATGCGTTATGCGTTATGCGTTATGCGTTATGCGTTATGCGTTATGCGTTATGCGTTATGCGTTATGCGTTATGCGTTATGCGTTATGCGTTATGCGTTATGCGTTATGCGTTATGCGTTATGCGTTATGCGTTATGCGTTATGCGTTATGCGTTATGCGTTATGCGTTATGCGTTATGCGTTATGCGTTATGCGTTATGCGTTATGCGTTATGCGTTATGCGTTATGCGTTATGCGTTATGCGTTATGCGTTATGCGTTATGCGTTATGCGTTATGCGTTATGCGTTATGCGTTATGCGTTATGCGTTATGCGTTATGCGTTATGCGTTATGCGTTATGCGTTATGCGTTATGCGTTATGCGATATGCGTTATGCGTTATGCGTTATGCGTTATGCGTTATGCGTTATGCGTTATGCGTTATGCGTTATGCGTTATGCGTTATGCGTTATGCGTTATGCGTTATGCGTTATGCGTTATGCGTTATGCGTTATGCGTTATGCGTTATGCGTTATGCGTTATGCGTTATGCGTTATGCGTTATGCGTTATGCGTTATGCGTTATGCGTTATGCGTTATGCGTTATGCGTTATGCGTTATGCGTTATGCGTTATGCGTTATGCGTTATGCGTTATGCGTTATGCGTTATGCGTTATGCGTTATGCGTTATGCGTTATGCGTTATGCGTTATGCGTTATGCGTTATGCGTTATGCGTTATGCGTTATGCGTTATGCGTTATGCGTTATGCGTTATGCGTTATGCGTTATGCGTCATGCGTTATGCGTTATGCGTTATGCGTTATGCGTTATGCGTTATGCGTTATGCGTTATGCGTTATGCGTTATGCGTTATGCGTTATGCGTTATGCGTTATGCGTTATGCGTTATGCGTTATGCGTTATGCGTTATGCGTTATGCGTTATGCGTTATGCGTTATGCGTTATGCGTTATGCGTTATGCGATATGCGTTATGCGTTATGCGTTATGCGTTATGCGTTATGCGTTATGCGTTATGCGTTATGCGTTATGCGTTATGCGTTATGCGTTATGCGTTATGCGTTATGCGTTATGCGTTATGCGTTATGCGTTATGCGTTATGCGTTATGCGTTATGCGTTATGCGTTATGCGTTATGCGTTATGCGTTATGCGTTATGCGTTAAGCGTCATGCGATATGCGTTATGCGTTATGCGTTACGCGTTATGCGTTATGCGTTATGCGTTACGCGTTATGCGTTATGCGTTATGCGTTATGCGTTATGCGTTATGCGTTATGCGTTATGCGTTATGCGTTATGCGTTATGCGTTATGCGTTATGCGTTATGCGTTATGCGTTATGCGTTATGCGTTATGCGTTATGCGTTATGCGTTATGCGTTATGCGTTATGCGTTATGCGTTATGCGTTATGCGTTATGCGTTATGCGTTATGCGTTATGCGTTATGCGTTATGCGTTATGCGTTATGCGTTATGCGTTATGCGTTATGCGTTATGCGTTATGCGTTATGCGTTATGCGTTATGCGTTATGCGTTATGCGTTATGCGTTATGCGTTATGCGTTATGCGTTATGCGTTATGCGTTATGCGTTATGCGTTATGCGTTATGCGTTATGCGTTATGCGTTATGCGTTATGCGTTATGCGTTATGCGTTATGCGTTATGCGTTATGCGTTATGCGTTATGCGTTATGCGTTATGCGTTATGCGTTATGCGTTATGCGTTATGCGTTATGCGTTATGCGTTATGCGTTATGCGTTATGCGTTATGCGTTATGCGTTATGCGTTATGCGTTATGCGTTATGCGTTATGCGTTATGCGTCATGCGCTATGCGATATGCGTTACGCGTTATGCGTTGTGCGTTACGCGTTATGCGTTATGCGTTACGCGTTATGCGTTATGCGTTATGCGTTATGCGTTATGAGCTATGGGTTACGCGTTATGCGTTATGCGTTACGCGTTACGCGTTATGCGTTATGCATTATGCGTTATGCGTTATGCGTTATGCGTTATTCGTTATGCGTTATGCGTTATGCGTTATGCGTTATGCGTTATGCGTTATTCGTTAAGCGTTATGCGTTATGCGTTATGCGTTATGCGTTATGCGTTATGCGTTATGCGTTATGCGTTATGCGTTATGCGTTATGCGTTATGCGTTATGCGTTATGCGTTATGCGTTATGCGTTATGCGTTATGCGTTATGCGTTATGCGTTATGCGTTATGCGTTATGCGTTATGCGTTATGCGTTATGCGTTATGCGTCATGCGTTATGCGTTATGCGTTATGAGTTATGCGTTATGCGTTATGCGTTATGCGTTATGCGTTATGCGTTATGCGTTATGCGTTATGCGTTATGCGTCATGCGTTATGCGTTATGCGTTATGCGTTATGCGTTATGCGTTATGCGTTATGCGTTATGCGTTATGCGTTATGCGTTATGCGTTATGCGTTATGCGTTATGCGTTATGCGTTATGCGTTATGCGTTATTCGTTATGCGTTATGCGTTATGCGTTATGCGTTATGCGTTATGCGTTACGCGTTATGCGTTATGCGTTATGCGTTATGCGTTATGCGTTATGAGCTATGCGTTACGCGTTATGCGTCATGCGTTATGCGTTACGCGTTACGCGTTATGCGTTATGCGTTATGAGCTATGCGTTACGCGTTATGCGTCATGCGTTATGCGTTACGCGTTATGCGTTATGCGTTATGCGTTATGCGTTATGCGTTATGCGTTATGTGTTATGCGTTATGCGTAATGTGTTAGGCGTTATGCGTTATTCGTTAAGCGTTATGCGTTATGCGTTATGCGTTATTCGTTATGCGTTATGAGTTATGCGTTATGCGTTATGCGTTATGCGTTACGCGTTTTGCGTTATGCGTTATGCGTTATGCGTTATGAGCTATGCGTTACGCGTTATGCGTTATGCGTTATGCGTTATGCGTTACGCGTTACGCGTTATGCGTTATGCATTATGCGTTATGCGTTATGCGTTATGCGTTATGCGTTATGCGTTATGCGTTATGCGTTATGCGTTATGCGTTATGCGTTATGCGTTATGCGTTATGCGTTATGCGTTATGCGTTATGCGTTATGCGTTATGCGTTATGCGTTATGCGTTATGCGTTATGCGTTATGCGTTATGCGTTATGCGTTATGCGTTATGCGTTATGCGTTATGCGTTATGCGTTATGCGTTATGCGTTATGCGTTATGCGTTATGCGTTATGCGTTATGCGTTATGCGTTATGCGTTATGCGTTATGCGTTATGCGTCATGCGTTATGCGTTATGCGTTATGCGTTATGCGTTATGCGTTATGCGTTATGCGTTATGTGTTATGCGTTATGCGTAATGTGTTAGGCGTTATGCGTTATTCGTTAAGCGTTATGCGTTATGCGTTATGCGTTATGCGTTATGCGTTATTCGTTATGCGTTATGAGTTATGCGTTATGCGTTATGCGTTATGCGTTACGCGTTTTGCGTTATGCGTTATGCGTTATGCGTTATGAGCTATGCGTTACGCGTTATGCGTTATGCGTTATGCGTTATGCGTTACGCGTTACGCGTTATGCGTTATGCGTTATGCGTTATGCGTTATGCGTTATGCGTTATGCGTTATGCGTTATGCGTTATGCGTTATGCGTTATGCGTTATGCGTTATGCGTTATGCGTTATGCGTTATGCGTTATGCGTTATGCGTTATGCGTTATGCGTTATGCGTTATGCGTTATGCGTTATGCGTTATGCGTTATGCGTTATGCGTTATGCGTTATGCGTTATGCGTTATGCGTTATGCGTTATGCGTTATGCGTTATGCGTTATGCGTCATGCGTTATGCGTTATGCGTTATGCGTTATGCGTTATGCGTTATGCGTTATGCGTTATGCGTTATGCGCTATGCGGTATGCGTTATTCGTTATGCGTTATGCGTTATGCGTTATGCGTTATGCGTTATTCGTTAAGCGTTATGCGTTATGCGTTATGCGTTATGCGTTATGCGTTATGCGTTATGCGTTATGCGTTATGCGTTATGCGTTATGCGAAATGCGTTATGCGTTATGCGAAATGCGTTATGCGTTATGGGCTATGCTTTATGCGTTATGCGTTATGCGTTATGCGTTATGCGTTATGCGTTATGCGTTATGCGTTATGCGTTATGCGTTATGCGTTATGCGTTATGCGTTATGCGTTATGCGTTATGCGTTATGCGTTATGCGTTATGCGTTATGCGTTATGCGTTATGCGTTATGCGTTATGCGTTATGCGTTATGCGTTATGCGTTGTGCGTTGTGCGTTGTGCGTTGTGCGTTGTGCGTTGTGCGTTGTGCGTTGTGCGTTGTGCGTTATGCGTTATGGGCTATGCGTTATGCGTTATGCGTTATGCGTTATGCGTTATGCGTTATGCGTTATGCGTTATGCGTTATGCGTTATGCGTTATGCGTTATGCGTTATGCGTTATGCGTTATGCGTTATGCGTTATGCGTTATGCGTTATGCGTTATGCGTTGTGCGTTGTGCGTTGTGCGTTGTGCGTTGTGCGTTGTGCGTTGTGCGTTGTGCGTTGTGCGTTATGCGTTATGGGCTATGCGTTATGCGTTATGCGTTATGCGTTATGCGTTATGCGTTATGCGTTATGCGTTATGCGTTATGCGTTATGCGTTATGCGTTATGCGTTATGCGTTATGCGTTATGCGTTATGCGTTATGCGTTATGCGTTATGCGTTATGCGTTATGCGTTATGCGTTATGCGTTATGCGTTATGCGTCATGCGTTATGCGTTATGCGTTATGAGTTATGCGTTATGCGTTATGCGTTATGCGTTATGCGTTATGCGTTATGCGTTATGCGTTATGCGTTATGCGTCATGCGTTATGCGTTATGCGTTATGCGTTATGCGTTATGCGTTATGCGTTATGCGTTATGCGTTATGCGTTATGCGTTATGCGTTATGCGTTATGCGTTATGCGTTATGCGTTATGCGTTATGCGTTATGCGTTATGCGTTATGCGTTATGCGTTATGCGTTATGCGTTATTCGTTATGCGTTATGTGTTATGCGGTATGCGTTATGCGTTATGCGTTACGCGTTATGCGTTATGCGTTATGCGTTATGCGTTATGAGCTATGCGTTACGCGTTATGCGTCGTGCGTTATGCGTTACGCGTTACGCGTTATGCGTTATGCGTTATGAGCTATGCGTTACGCGTTATGCGTCATGCGTTATGCGTTACGCGTTATGCGTTATGCGTTATGCGTTATGCGTTATGCGTTATGCGTTATGTGTTATGCGTTATGCGTAATGTGTTAGGCGTTATGCGTTATTCGTTAAGCGTTATGCGTTATGCGTTATGCGTTATGCGTTATTCGTTATGCGTTATGAGTTATGCGTTATGCGTTATGCGTTATGCGTTACGCGTTTTGCGTTATGCGTTATGCGTTATGCGTTATGAGCTATGCGTTACGCGTTATGCGTTATGCGTTATGCGTTATGCGTTACGCGTTACGCGTTATGCGTTATGCATTATGCGTTATGCGTTATGCGTTATGCGTTATGCGTTATGCGTTATGCGTTATGCGTTATGCGTTATGCGTTATGCGTTATGCGTTATGCGTTATGCGTTATGCGTTATGCGTTATGCGTTATGCGTTATGCGTTATGCGTTATGCGTTATGCGATATGCGTTATGCGTTATGCGTTATGCGTTATGCGTTATGCGTTATGCGTTATGCGTTATGCGTTATGCGTTATGCGTTATGCGTTATGCGTTATGCGTTATGCGTTATGCGTTATGCGTTATGCGTTATGCGTTATGCGTTATGCGTTATGCGTTATGCGTTATGCGTTATGCGTTATGCGTTATGCGTTATGCGTTATGCGTTATGCGTTATGCGTTATGCGTTATGCGTTATGCGTTATGCGTTATGCGTTATGCGTTATGCGTTATGCGTTATGCGTTATGCGTTATGCGTTATGCGTTATGCGTTATGCGTTATGCGTTATGCGTTATGCGTTATGCGTTATGCGTTATGCGTTATGCGTTATGCGTTATGCGTTATGCGTTATGCGTTATGATTTATGCGTTATGCGTTATGCGTTATGCGTTATGCGTTATGCGTTATGCGTTATGCGTTATGCGTTATGCGTTATGCGTTATGCGTTATGCGTTATGCGTTATGCGTTATGCGGTATGTGTTATGCGTTATGCGCAATGTGTTATGCGTTATGCGATATGCGTTATGCGTTATGCGTTATGCGTTATGCGTTATGCGTTATGCGTTATGCGTTATGCGTTATGCGTTATGCGTTATGCGTTATGCGTTATGCGTTATGCGTTATGCGTTATGCGTTATGCGTTATGCGTTATGCGTTATGCGTTATGCGTTATGCGTTATGCGTTATGCGTTATGCGTTATGCGTTATGCGTTATGCGTTATGAGCTATGCGTTACGCGTTATGCGTCATGCGTTATGCGTTACGCGTTACGCGTTATGCGTTATGCGTTATGCGTTATGCGTTATGCGTTATGCGTTATGCGTTATGCGTAATGCGTTATGCGTTATGCGTCAAGCGTTATCCGTTATGCGTTATGCGTTAAGCGTCATGCGATATGCGTTATGCGTTATGCGTTATGCGTTATGCGTTATGCGTTATGCGTCATGCGTTATGCGTTACGCGTTACGCGTTATGCGTTATGCGTTATGCGTTATGCGTTATGCGTTATGCGTTATGCGTTATGCGTTATGCGTTATGCGTTATGCGTTATGCGTTATGCGTTATGCGTAATGCGTTATGCGTTATGCGTCAAGCGTTATCCGTTATGCGTTATGCGTTAAGCGTCATGCGATATGCGTTATGCGTTATGAGCTATGCGTTACGCGTTATGCGTCATGCGTTATGCGTTACGCGTTACGCGTTATGCGTTATGCGTTATGCGTTATGCGTTATGCGTTATGCGTTATGCGTTATGCGTTATGCGTTATGCGTTATGCGTTATGCGTTATGCGTTATGCGTTATGCGTTATGCGTTATGCGTTATGCGTTATGCGTTATGTGTTATGCGTTATGCGTAATGTGTTATGCGTTATGCGTTATGCGTTATGCGTTATGCGTTATGCGTTATGCGTTATGCGTTATGCGTTATGCGTTATGCGTTATGCGTTATGCGTTATGCGTTATGCGTTATACGTTATGCGTTATGCGTTATGCGTTATGCGTTATGCGTTATGCGTCATGCGCTATGCGATATGCGTTACGCGTTATGCGTTGTGCGTTACGCGTTATGCGTTATGCGTTACGCGTTATGCGTTATGCGTTATGCGTTATGCGTTATGAGCTATGGGTTACGCGTTATGCGTTATGCGTTACGCGTTACGCGTTATGCGTTATGCATTATGCGTTATGCGTTATGCGTTATGCGTTATGCGTTCTGCGTTATGCGTTATGCGTTATGCGTTATGCGTTATGCGTTATGCGTTATGCGTTATGCGTTATGCGTTATGCGTTATGCGTTATGCGTTATGCGTTATGCGTTATGCGTTATGCGTTATGCGTTATGCGTTATGCGTTATGCGTTATGCGATATGCGTTATGCGTTATGCGTTATGCGTTATGCGTTATGCGTTATGCGTTATGCGTTATGCGTTATGCGTTATGCGTTATGCGTTATGCGTTATGCGTTATGCGTCAGGCGTTATGCGTTATGCGTTATGAGTTATGCGTTATGCGTTATGCGTTATGCGTTATGCGTTATGCGTTATGCGTTATGCGTTATGCGTTATGCGTTATGCGTTATGCGTCATGCGTTATGCGTTATGCGTTATGCGTTATGCGTTATGCGTTATGCGTTATGCGTTATGCGTTATGCGTTATGCGTTATGCGTTATGCGTTATGCGTTATGCGTTATCCGTTATGCGTTATGCGTTATGCGTTATGCGTTATGCGTTATGCGTTATGCGTTATGCGTCAAGCGTTATCCGTTATGCGTTATGCGTTATGCGTTATGCGTTATGCGTCAAGCGTTATCCGTTATGCGTTATGCGTTATGCGTTAAGCGTCATGCGATATGCGTTATGCGTTATGCGTTACGCGTTATGCGTTATGCGTTATGCGTTATGCGTTATGCGTTATGCGTTATGCGTTATGCGTTATGCGTTATGCGTTATGCGTTATGCGTTATCCGTTATGCGTTATGCGTTATGCGTTATGCGTTATGCGTTATGCGTTATGCGTTATGCGTTATGCGTTATGCGTTATGCGTTATGCGTTATGCGTTATGCGTTATGCGTTATGCGTTATGCGTTATGCGTTATGCGTTATGCGTTATGCGTTATGCGTTATGCGTTATGCGTTATGCGTTATGCGTTATGCGTTATGCGTTATGCGTTATGCGTTATGCGTTATGCGTTATGCGTTATGCGTTATGCGTTATGCGTTATGCGTTATGCGTTATGCGTTATGCGTTATGCGTTATGCGTTATGCGTTATGCGTTATGCGTTATGCGCTATGCGGTATGCGTTATTCGTTATGCGTTATGCGTTATGCGTTATGCGTTATGCGTTATTCGTTAAGCGTTATGCGTTATGCGTTATGCGTTATGCGTTATGCGTTATGCGTTATGCGTTATGCGTTATGCGAAATGCGTTATGCGTTATGCGAAATGCGTTATGCGTTATGCGTTATGGGCTATGCTTTATGCGTTATGCGTTATGCGTTATGCGTTATGCGTTATGCGTTATGCGTTATGCGTTATGCGTTATGCGTTATGCGTTATGCGTTATGCGTTATGCGTTATGCGTTATGCGTTATGCGTTATGCGTTATGCGTTATGGGCTATGCTTTATGCGTTATGCGTTATGCGTTATGCGTTATGCGTTATGCGTTATGCGTTATGCGTTATGCGTTATGCGTCAAGCGTTATCCGTTATGCGTTACGCGTTATGCGTTAAGCGTCATGCGATATGCGTTATGCGTTATGCGTTATGCGTTATGCGTTTTGCGTTATGCGTTATGCGTTATGCGTTATGCATTATGCGTTATGCATTATGCGTTATGCGTTATGCGTTGTGCGTTATGCGTTATGCGTTATGCGTTATGCGTTATGCGTTATGCGTTATGCGTTATGCGTTATGCGTTATGCGTTATGCGTTATGCGTTATGCGTTATGCGTTATGCGTTATGCGTTATGCGTTATGCGTTATGCGTTATGCGTTATGCGTTATGCGTTATGCGTTATGCGTTATGCGTTATGCGATATGCGTTATGCGTTATGCGTTATGCGTTATGCGTTATGCGTTATGCGTTATGCGTTATGCGTTATGCGTTATGCGTTATGCGTTATGCGTTATGCGTTATGCGTTATGCGTTATGCGTCAGGCGTTATGCGTTATGCGTTATGAGTTATGCGTTATGCGTTATGCGTTATGCGTTATGCGTTATGCGTTATGCGTTATGCGTTATGCGTTATGCGTCATGCATTATGCGTTATGCGTTATGCGTTATGCGTTATGCGTTATGCGTTATGCGTTATGCGTTATGCGTTATGCGTTATGCGTTATGCGTTATGCGTTATGCGTTATGCGTTATGCGTTATGCGTTATGCGTTATGCGTTATGCGTTATGCGTTATGCGTTATGCGTTATGCGTTATGCGTTATGCGTTATGCGTTATGCGTTATGCGTTATGCGTTATGCGTTATGCGTTATGCGATATGCGTTATGCGTTATGCGTTGTGCGTTATGCGTTATGGGCTATGCGTTATGCGTTATGCGTTATGCGTTATGCGTTATGCGTTATGCGTTATGCGTTATGCGTTATGCGTTATGCGTTATGCGTTATGCGTTATGCGTTATGCGTTATGCGTTATGCGATATGCGTTATGCGTTATGCGTTATGCGTTATGCGTTATGCGTTATGCGTTATGCGTTATGCGTTATGCGTTATGCGTTATGCGTTATGCGTTATGCGTTATGCGTTATGCGTCAGGCGTTATGCGTTATGCGTTATGAGTTATGCGTTATGCGTTATGCGTTATGCGTTATGCGTTATGCGTTATGCGTTATGCGTTATGCGTTATGCGTCATGCATTATGCGTTATGCGTTATGCGTTATGCGTTATGCGTTATGCGTTATGCGTTATGCGTTATGCGTTATGCGTTATGCGTTATGCGTTATGCGTTATGCGTTATGCGTTATGCGTTATGCGTTATGCGTTATGCGTTATGCGTTATGCGTTATGCGTTATGCGTTATGCGTTATGCGTTATGCGTTATGCGTTATGCGTTATGCGTTATGCGTTATGCGTTATGCGTTATGCGATATGCGTTATGCGTTATGCGTTGTGCGTTATGCGTTATGGGCTATGCGTTATGCGTTATGCGTTATGCGTTATGCGTTATGCGTTATGCGTTATGCGTTATGCGTTATGCGTTATGCGTTATGCGTTATGCGTTATGCGTTATGCGTTATGCGTTGTGCGTTGTGCGTTGTGCGTTGTGCGTTGTGCGTTGTGCGTTGTGCGTTGTGCGTTGTGCGTTGTGCGTTATGCGTTATGGGCTATGCGTTATGCGTTATGCGTTATGCGTTATGCGTTATGCGTTATGCGTTATGCGTTATGCGTTATGCGTTATGCGTTATGCGTTATGCGTTATGCGTTATGCGTTATGCGTTATGCGTTATGCGTTATGCGTTATGCGTTATGCGTTATGCGTTATGCGTTATGCGTTATGCGTCATGCGTTATGCGTTATGCGTTATGAGTTATGCGTTATGCGTTATGCGTTATGCGTTATGCGTTATGCGTTATGCGTTATGCGTTATGCGTGATGCGTTATGCGTCATGCGTTATGCGTTATGCGTTATGCGTTATGCGTTATGCGTTATGCGTTATGCGTTATGCGTTATGCGTTATGCGTTATGCGTTATGCGTTATGCGTTACGCGTTATGCGTTATGCGTTATGCGTTATGCGTTATGCGTTATGAGCTATGCGTTACGCGTTATGCGTCATGCGTTATGCGTTACGCGTTACGCGTTATGCGTTATGCGTTATGAGCTATGCGTTACGCGTTATGCGTCATGCGTTATGCGTTACGCGTTATGCGTTATGCGTTATGCGTTATGCGTTATGTGTTATGCGTTATGCGTAATGTGTTAGGCGTTATGCGTTATTCGTTAAGCGTTATGCGTTATGCGTTATGCGTTATGCGTTATTCGTTATGCGTTATGAGTTATGCGTTATGCGTTATGCGTTATGCGTTACGCGTTTTGCGTTATGCGTTATGCGTTATGCGTTATGAGCTATGCGTTACGCGTTATGCGTTATGCGTTATGCGTTATGCGTTACGCGTTACGCGTTATGCGTTATGCATTATGCGTTATGCGTTACGCGTTATGCGTTATGCATTATGCGTTATGCGTTATGCGTTATGCGTTATGCGTTATGCGTTATGCGTTATGCGTTATGCGTTATGCGTTATGCGTTATGCGTTATGCGTTATGCGTTATGCGTTATGCGTTATGCGTTATGCGTTATGCGTTATGCGATATGCGTTATGCGTTATGCGTTATGCGTTATGCGTTATGCGTTATGCGTTATGCGTTATGCGTTATGCGTTATGCGTTATGCGTTATGCGTTATGCGTTATGCGTTATGCGTTATGCGTTATGCGTTATGCGTTATGCGTTATGCGTTATGCGTTATGCGTTATGCGTTATGCGTTATGCGTTATGCGTTATGCGTTATGCGTTATGCGTTATGCGTTATGCGTTATGCGTTATGCGTTATGCGTTATGCGTTATGCGTTATGCGTTATGCGTTATGCGTTATGCGTTATGCGTTATGCGTTATGCGTTATGCGTTATGCGTTATGCGTTATGCGTTATGCGTTATGCGTTATGCGTTATGATTTATGCGTTATGCGTTATGCGTTATGCGTTATGCGTTATGCGTTATGCGTTATGCGTTATGCGTTATGCGTTATGCGTTATGCGTTATGCGTTATGTGTTATGCGTTATGCGCAATGTGTTATGCGTTATGCGATATGCGTTATGCGTTATGCGTTATGCGTTATGCGTTATGCGTTATGCGTTATGCGTTATGCGTTATGCGTTATGCGTTATGCGTTATGCGTTATGCGTTATGCGTTATGCGTTATGCGTTATGCGTTATGCGTTATGCGTTATGAGCTATGCGTTACGCGTTATGCGTCATGCGTTATGCGTTATGCGTTATGCGTTATGCGTTATGCGTTATGCGTTATGCGTTATGCGTTATGCGTTATGCGTTATGCGTTATGCGTTGTGCGTTGTGCGTTGTGCGTTGTGCGTTGTGCGTTGTGCGTTGTGCGTTGTGCGTTGTGCGTTATGCGTTATGGGCTATGCGTTATGCGTTATGCGTTATGCGTTATGCGTTATGCGTTATGCGTTATGCGTTATGCGTTATGCGTTATGCGTCATGCGTTATGCGTTATGCGTTATGAGTTATGCGTTATGCGTTATGCGTTATGCGTTATGCGTTATGCGTTATGCGTTATGCGTTATGCGTTATGCGTCATGCGTTATGCGTTATGCGTTATGCGTTATGCGTTATGCGTTATGCGTTATGCGTTATGCGTTATGCGTTATGCGTTATGCGTTATGCGTTATGCGTTATGCGTTATGCGTTATGCGTTATGCGTTATGCGTTATTCGTTATGCGTTATGCGTTATGCGTTATGCGTTATGCGTTATGCGTTACGCGTTATGCGTTATGCGTTATGCGTTATGCGTTATGCGTTATGAGCTATGCGTTACGCGTTATGCGTTATGCGTTATGCGTTACGCGTTACGCGTTATGCGTTATGCGTTATGAGCTATGCGTTACGCGTTATGCGTCATGCGTTATGCGTTACGCGTTATGCGTTATGCGTTATGCGTTATGCGTTATGTGTTATGCGTTATGCGTAATGTGTTAGGCGTTATGCGTTATTCGTTAAGCGTTATGCGTTATGCGTTATGCGTTATGCGTTATTCGTTATGCGTTATGAGTTATGCGTTATGCGTTATGCGTTATGCGTTACGCGTTTTGCGTTATGCGTTATGCGTTATGCGTTATGAGCTATGCGTTACGCGTTATGCGTTATGCGTTATGCGTTATGCGTTACGCGTTACGCGTTATGCGTTATGCATTATGCGTTATGCGTTATGCGTTATGCGTTATGCGTTATGCGTTATGCGTTATGCGTTATGCGTTATGCGTTATGCGTTATGCGTTATGCGTTATGCGTTATGCGTTATGCGTTATGCGTTATGCGTTATGCGATATGCGTTATGCGTTATGCGTTATGCGTTATGCGTTATGCGTTATGCGTTATGCGTTATGCGTTATGCGTTATGCGTTATGCGTTATGCGTTATGCGTTATGCGTTATGCGTTATGCGTTATGCGTTATGCGTTATGCGTTATGCGTTATGCGTTATGCGTTATGCGTTATGCGTTATGCGTTATGCGTTATGCGTTATGCGTTATGCGTTATGCGTTATGCGTTATGCGTTATGCGTTATGCGTTATGCGTTATGCGTTATGCGTTATGCGTTATGCGTTATGCGTTATGCGTTATGCGTTATGCGTTATGCGTTATGCGTTATGCGTTATGCGTTATGCGTTATGCGTTATGCGTTATGCGTTATGCGTTATGATTTATGCGTTATGCGTTATGCGTTATGCGTTATGCGTTATGCGTTATGCGTTATGCGTTATGCGTTATGCGTTATGCGTTATGCGTTATGCGTTATGCGTTATGCGTTATGTGTTATGCGTTATGCGCAATGTGTTATGCGTTATGCGATATGCGTTATGCGTTATGCGTTATGCGTTATGCGTTATGCGTTATGCGTTATGCGTTATGCGTTATGCGTTATGCGTTATGCGTTATGCGTTATGCGTTATGCGTTATGCGTTATGCGTTATGCGATATGCGTTATGCGTTATGCGTTATGCGTTATGCGTTATGCGTTATGCGTTATGCGTTATGCGTTATGCGTTATGCGTTATGCGTTATGCGTTATGCGTTATGCGTTATGCGTCAGGCGTTATGCGTTATGCGTTATGAGTTATGCGTTATGCGTTATGCGTTATGCGTTATGCGTTATGCGTTATGCGTTATGCGTTATGCGTTATGCGTCATGCATTATGCGTTATGCGTTATGCGTTATGCGTTATGCGTTATGCGTTATGCGTTATGCGATATGCGTTATGCGTTATGCGTTGTGCGTTATGCGTTATGGGCTATGCGTTATGCGTTATGCGTTATGCGTTATGCGTTATGCGTTATGCGTTATGCGTTATGCGTTATGCGTTATGCGTTATGCGTTATGCGTTATGCGTTATGCGTTATGCGTTATGCGTTATGCGTTATGCGTTACGCGTTATGCGTTATGCGTTATGCGTTATGCGTTATGCGTTATGAGCTATGCGTTACGCGTTATGCGTCATGCGTTATGCGTTACGCGTTACGCGTTATGCGTTATGCGTTATGAGCTATGCGTTACGCGTTATGCGTCATGCGTTATGCGTTACGCGTTATGCGTTATGCGTTATGCGTTATGCGTTATGTGTTATGCGTTATGCGTAATGTGTTAGGCGTTATGCGTTATTCGTTAAGCGTTATGCGTTATGCGTTATGCGTTATGCGTTATTCGTTATGCGTTATGAGTTATGCGTTATGCGTTATGCGTTATGCGTTACGCGTTTTGCGTTATGCGTTATGCGTTATGCGTTATGAGCTATGCGTTACGCGTTATGCGTTATGCGTTATGCGTTATGCGTTACGCGTTACGCGTTATGCGTTATGCATTATGCGTTATGCGTTACGCGTTATGCGTTATGCATTATGCGTTATGCGTTATGCGTTATGCGTTATGCGTTATGCGTTATGCGTTATGCGTTATGCGTTATGCGTTATGCGTTATGCGTTATGCGTTATGCGTTATGCGTTATGCGTTATGCGTTATGCGTTATGCGTTATGCGTTATGCGATATGCGTTATGCGTTATGCGTTATGCGTTATGCGTTATGCGTTATGCGTTATGCGTTATGCGTTATGCGTTATGCGTTATGCGTTATGCGTTATGCGTTATGCGTTATGCGTTATGCGTTATGCGTTATGCGTTATGCGTTATGCGTTATGCGTTATGCGTTATGCGTTATGCGTTATGCGTTATGCGTTATGCGTTATGCGTTATGCGTTATGCGTTATGCGTTATGCGTTATGCGTTATGCGTTATGCGTTATGCGTTATGCGTTATGCGTTATGCGTTATGCGTTATGCGTTATGCGTTATGCGTTATGCGTTATGCGTTATGCGTTATGCGTTATGCGTTATGATTTATGCGTTATGCGTTATGCGTTATGCGTTATGCGTTATGCGTTATGCGTTATGCGTTATGCGTTATGCGTTATGCGTTATGCGTTATGCGTTATGTGTTATGCGTTATGCGCAATGTGTTATGCGTTATGCGATATGCGTTATGCGTTATGCGTTATGCGTTATGCGTTATGCGTTATGCGTTATGCGTTATGCGTTATGCGTTATGCGTTATGCGTTATGCGTTATGCGTTATGCGTTATGCGTTATGCGTTATGCGTTATGCGTTATGCGTTATGAGCTATGCGTTACGCGTTATGCGTCATGCGTTATGCGTTATGCGTTATGCGTTATGCGTTATGCGTTATGCGTTATGCGTTATGCGTTATGCGTTATGCGTTATGCGTTATGCGTTGTGCGTTGTGCGTTGTGCGTTGTGCGTTGTGCGTTGTGCGTTGTGCGTTGTGCGTTGTGCGTTATGCGTTATGGGCTATGCGTTATGCGTTATGCGTTATGCGTTATGCGTTATGCGTTATGCGTTATGCGTTATGCGTTATGCGTTATGCGTCATGCGTTATGCGTTATGCGTTATGAGTTATGCGTTATGCGTTATGCGTTATGCGTTATGCGTTATGCGTTATGCGTTATGCGTTATGCGTTATGCGTCATGCGTTATGCGTTATGCGTTATGCGTTATGCGTTATGCGTTATGCGTTATGCGTTATGCGTTATGCGTTATGCGTTATGCGTTATGCGTTATGCGTTATGCGTTATGCGTTATGCGTTATGCGTTATGCGTTATTCGTTATGCGTTATGCGTTATGCGTTATGCGTTATGCGTTATGCGTTACGCGTTATGCGTTATGCGTTATGCGTTATGCGTTATGCGTTATGAGCTATGCGTTACGCGTTATGCGTTATGCGTTATGCGTTACGCGTTACGCGTTATGCGTTATGCGTTATGAGCTATGCGTTACGCGTTATGCGTCATGCGTTATGCGTTACGCGTTATGCGTTATGCGTTATGCGTTATGCGTTATGTGTTATGCGTTATGCGTAATGTGTTAGGCGTTATGCGTTATTCGTTAAGCGTTATGCGTTATGCGTTATGCGTTATGCGTTATTCGTTATGCGTTATGAGTTATGCGTTATGCGTTATGCGTTATGCGTTACGCGTTTTGCGTTATGCGTTATGCGTTATGCGTTATGAGCTATGCGTTACGCGTTATGCGTTATGCGTTATGCGTTATGCGTTACGCGTTACGCGTTATGCGTTATGCATTATGCGTTATGCGTTATGCGTTATGCGTTATGCGTTATGCGTTATGCGTTATGCGTTATGCGTTATGCGTTATGCGTTATGCGTTATGCGTTATGCGTTATGCGTTATGCGTTATGCGTTATGCGTTATGCGTTATGCGTTATGCGTTATGCGTTATGCGATATGCGTTATGCGTTATGCGTTATGCGTTATGCGTTATGCGTTATGCGTTATGCGTTATGCGTTATGCGTTATGCGTTATGCGTTATGCGTTATGCGTTATGCGTTATGCGTTATGCGTTATGCGTTATGCGTTATGCGTTATGCGTTATGCGTTATGCGTTATGCGTTATGCGTTATGCGTTATGCGTTATGCGTTATGCGTTATGCGTTATGCGTTATGCGTTATGCGTTATGCGTTATGCGTTATGCGTTATGCGTTATGCGTTATGCGTTATGCGTTATGCGTTATGCGTTATGCGTTATGCGTTATGCGTTATGCGTTATGCGTTATGCGTTATGCGTTATGCGTTATGCGTTATGCGTTATGCGTTATGATTTATGCGTTATGCGTTATGCGTTATGCGTTATGCGTTATGCGTTATGCGTTATGCGTTATGCGTTATGCGTTATGCGTTATGCGTTATGCGTTATGCGTTATGCGTTATGTGTTATGCGTTATGCGCAATGTGTTATGCGTTATGCGATATGCGTTATGCGTTATGCGTTATGCGTTATGCGTTATGCGTTATGCGTTATGCGTTATGCGTTATGCGTTATGCGTTATGCGTTATGCGTTATGCGTTATGCGTTATGCGTTATGCGTTATGCGTTATGCGTTATGCGTTATGCGTTATGCGTTATGAGCTATGCGTTACGCGTTATGCGTCATGCGTTATGCGTTACGCGTTACGCGTTATGCGTTATGCGTTATGCGTTATGCGTTATGCGTTATGCGTTATGCGTTATGCGTTATGCGTAATGCGTTATGCGTTATGCGTCAAGCGTTATCCGTTATGCGTTATGCGTTAAGCGTCATGCGATATGCGTTATGCGTTATGCGTTATGCGTTATGCGTTATGCGTTATGCGTCATGCGCTATGCGTTATGCGTTATGCGTTATGCGTCATGCGCTATGCGATATGCGTTACGCGTTATGCGTTATGCGTTATGCGTTATGCGTTATGCGTTATGCGTTATGCGTTATGCGTTATGCGTTATGCGTTATGCGTTATGCGTTATGCGTTATGCGTTATGCGTTATGCGTTATGCGTTATGCGTTATGCGTTATGCGTTATGCGTTATGCGTTATGCTTTATGCGTTATGCGTTATGCGTTATGCGTTATGCGTTATGCGTTATGCGTTATGCGTTATGCGTTATGCGTTATGAGCTATGCGTTACGCGTTATGCGTCATGCGTTATGCGTTACGCGTTACGCGTTATGCGTTATGCGTTATGCGTTATGCGTTATGCGTTATGCGTTATGCGTTATGCGTTATGCGTAATGCGTTATGCGTTATGCGTCAAGCGTTATCCGTTATGCGTCATGCGTTATGCGTTATGCGTTATGCGTTATGCGTTATGCGTTATGCGTTATGCGTTATGCGTTATGCGTTATGCGTTATGCGTTATGCGTTATGCGTTATGCGTTGTGCGTTGTGCGTTGTGCGTTGTGCGTTGTGCGTTGTGCGTTGTGCGTTGTGCGTTGTGCGTTGTGCGTTGTGCGTTATGCGTTATGGGCTATGCGTTATGCGTTATGCGTTATGCGTTATGCGTTATGCGTTATGCGTTATGCGTTGTGCGTTATGCGTTATGCGTTATGCGTTATGCGTTATGCGTTATGCGTTGTGCGTTGTGCGTTGTGCGTTGTGCGTTGTGCGTTGTGCGTTTTGCGTTGTGCGTTATGCGTTATGGGCTATGCGTTATGCGTTATGCGTTATGCGTTATGCGTTATGCGTTATGCGTTATGCGTTATGCGTTATGCGTTATGCGTTATGCGTTATGCGTTATGCGTTATGCGTTATGCGTTATGCGTTATGCGTTATGCGTTATGCGTTATGCGTTATGCGTTATGCGTTATGCGTTATGCGTCATGCGTTATGCGTTATGCGTTATGAGTTATGCGTTATGCGTTATGCGTTATGCGTTATGCGTTATGCGTTATGCGTTATGCGTTATGCGTTATGCGTCATGCGTTATGCGTTATGCGTTATGCGTTATGCGTTATGCGTTATGCGTTATGCGTTATGCGTTATGCGTTATGCGTTATGCGTTATGCGTTATGCGTTATGCGTTATGCGTTATGCGTTATTCGTTATGCGTTATGCGTTATGCGTTATGCGTTATGCGTTATGCGTTACGCGTTATGCGTTATGCGTTATGCGTTATGCGTTATGCGTTATGAGCTATGCGTTACGCGTTATGCGTCATGCGTTATGCGTTACGCGTTACGCGTTATGCGTTATGAGCTATGCGTTACGCGTTATGCGTCATGCGTTATGCGTTACGCGTTATGCGTTATGCGTTATGCGTTATGCGTTATGCGTTATGTGTTATGCGTTATGCGTAATGTGTTAGGCGTTATGCGTTATTCGTTAAGCGTTATGCGTTATGCGTTATGCGTTATGCGTTATTCGTTATGCGTTATGAGTTATGCGTTATGCGTTATGCGTTATGCGTTACGCGTTTTGCGTTATGCGTTATGCGTTATGCGTTATGAGCTATGCGTTACGCGTTATGCGTTATGCGTTATGCGTTATGCGTTACGCGTTACGCGTTATGCGTTATGCATTATGCGTTATGCGTTATGCGTTATGCGTTATGCGTTATGCGTTATGCGTTACGCGTTATGCGTTATGCGTTATGCGTTATGCGTTATGCGTTATGAGCTATGCGTTACGCGTTATGCGTCATGCGTTATGCGTTACGCGTTACGCGTTATGCGTTATGCGTTATGCGTTATGCGTTATGCGTTATGCGTTATGCGTTATGCGTTATGCGTTATGCGTTATGCGTTATGCGTTATGCGTTATGCGTTATGCGTTATGCGTCATGCGTTATGCGTTATGCGTTATGAGTTATGCGTTATGCGTTATGCGTTATGCGTTATGCGTTATGCGTTATGCGTTATGCGTCATGCGTTATGCGTTATGCGTTATGCGTTATGCGTTATGCGTTATGCGTTATGCGTTATGCGTTATGCGTTATGCGTTATGCGTTATGCGTTATGCGTTATGCGTTATGCGTTATGCGTTATGCGTTATGCGTTATGCGTTATGCGTTATGCGTTATTCGTTATGCGTTATGCGTTATGCGTTATGCGTTATGCGTTATGCGTTACGCGTTATGCGTTATGCGTTATGCGTTATGCGTTATGAGCTATGCGTTACGCGTTATGCGTCATGCGTTATGCGTTACGCGTTACGCGTTATGCGTTATGCGTTATGAGCTATGCGTTACGCGTTATGCGTCATGCGTTATGCGTTACGCGTTATGCGTTATGCGTTATGCGTTATGCGTTATGCGTTATGCGTTATGCGTTATGCGTTATGCGTTATGTGTTATGCGTTATGCGTAATGTGTTAGGCGTTATGCGTTATTCGTTAAGCGTTATGCGTTATGCGTTATGCGTTATGCGTTATTCGTTATGCGTTATGAGTTATGCGTTATGCGTTATGCGTTATGCGTTATGCGTTATGCGTTATGCGTTATGCGTTATGCGTTATGCGTTATGCGTTATGCGTTATGCGTTATGCGTTATGCGTTATGCGTTATGCGTTATGCGTTATGCGTTATGCGTTATGCGTTATGCGTTATGCGTTATGCGTTATGCGTTATGCGTTATGCGTTATGCGTTATGCGTTATGCGTTATGCGTTATGATTTATGCGTTATGCGTTATGCGTTATGCGTTATGCGTTATGCGTTATGCGTTATGCGTTATGCGTTATGCGTTATGCGTTATGCGTTATGTGTTATGCGTTATGCGTTATGCGTTATGCGTTATGCGTTATGCGTTATGCGTTATGCGTTATGCGTTATGCGTTATGCGTCATGCGTTATGCGTAATGCGTTATGAGTTATGCGTTATGCGTTATGCGTTATGCGTTATGCGTTATGCGTTATGCGTTACGCGTTATGCGTTATGCGTTATGCGTTATGCGTTATGAGCTATGCGTTACGCGTTATGCGTCATGCGTTATGCGTTACGCGTTACGCGTTATGCGTTATGCGTTATGAGCTATGCGTTACGCGTTATGCGTCATGCGTTATGCGTTACGCGTTATGCGTTATGCGTTATGCGTTATGCGTTATGCGTTATGCGTTATGCGTTATGCGTTATGTGTTATGCGTTATGCGTAATGTGTTAGGCGTTATGCGTTATTCGTTAAGCGTTATGCGTTATGCGTTATGCGTTATGCGTTATTCGTTATGCGTTATGAGTTATGCGTTATGCGTTATGCGTTATGCGTTATGCGTTATGCGTTACGCGTTACGCGTTATGCGTTATGCATTATGCGTTATGCGTTATGCGTTATGCGTTATGCGTTATGCGTTATGTGTTATGCGTTATGCGTTATGCGTTATGCGTTATGCGTTATGCGTTATGCGTTATGCGTTATGCGTTATGCGTTATGCGTTATGCGTTATGCGTTATGCGTTATGCGTTATGCGTTATGCGTTATGCGTTATGCGTTATGCGTTATGCGTTATGCGTTATGCGTTATGCGTTATGCGTTATGCGTTATGCGTTATGCGTTATGCGTTATGCGTTATGCGTTATGCGTTATGCGTTATGCGTTATGCGTTATGCGTTATGCGTTATGCGTTATGCGTTATGCGTTATGCGTTATGCGTTATGCGTTATGCGTTATGCGTTATGCGTTATGCGTTATGCGTTATGCGTTATGCGTTATGCGTTATGCGTTATGCGTTATGCGTTATGCGTTATGCGTTATGCGTTATGCGTTATGCGTTATGCGTTATGCGTTATGATTTATGCGTTATGCGTTATGCGTTATGCGTTATGCGTTATGCGTTATGCGTTATGCGTTATGCGTTATGCGTTATGCGTTATGCGTTATGCGTTATGTGTTATGCGTTATGCGCAATGTGTTATGCGTTATGCGATATGCGTTATGCGTTATGCGTTATGCGTTATGCGTTATGCGTTATGCGTTATGCGTTATGCGTTATGCGTTATGCGTTATGCGTTATGCGTTATGCGTTATGCGTTATGCGTTATGCGTTATGCGTTATGCGTTATGCGTTATGCGTTATGCGTTATGCGTTATGCGTTATGCGTTATGCGTTATGCGTTATGCGTTATGCGTTATGCGTTATGCGTTATGCGTTATGCGTTATGCGTTATGCGTTATGCGTTATGCGTTATGCGTTATGCGTTATGCGTTATGCGTTATGCGTTATGCGTCAAGCGTTATCCGTTATGCGTTATGCGTTATGCGTTATGCGTTATGCGTCAAGCGTTATCCGTTATGCGTTATGCGTTATGCGTTAAGCGTCATGCGTTATGCGTTATGCGCGATGCGTTATGCGTTATGCGTTATGCGTTATGCGTTATGCGTTATGCGTCAAGCGTTATCCGTTATGCGTTATGCGTTATGCGTTAAGCGTCATGCGTTATGCGTTATGCGCGATGCGTTATGCGTTATGCGTTATGCGTTATGCGTTATGAGTTATGCGTTATGCGTTACGCGTTATGCGTTTTGCGTTATGCGTTATGCGTTATGAGCTATGCGTTACGCGTTATGCGTTATGCGTTATGCGTTATGCGTTACGCGTTACGCGTTATGCGTTATGCATTATGCGTTATGCGTTATGCGTTATGCGTTATGCGTTATGCGTTATGCGTTATGCGTTATGCGTTATGCGTTATGCGTTATGCGTTATGCGTTATGCGTTATGCGTTATGTGTTATGCGTTATGCGTAATGTGTTATGCGTTATGCGTTATTCGTTAAGCGTTATGCGTCATGCGCTTTGCGATATGCGTTATGCGTTATGCGCGATGCGTTATGCGTTATGCGTTATGAGTTATGCGTTATGCGTTATGCGTCATGCGTTATGCGTTATGCGTTATGCGTTATGCGTTATGCGTTATGCGTTATGCGTTATGCGTTATGCGTTGTGCGTTATGCGTTATGCGTTATGCGTTATGCGTTATGCGTTATGCGTTATGCGTTATGCGTTATGCGTTATGCGTTATGCGTTATGCGTTATGCGTTATGCGTTATGCGTTATGCGTTATGCGTTATGCGTTATGCGTTATGCGTTATGCGTTATGCGTTATGCGTTATGCGTTATGCGTTATGCGTTATGCGTTATGCGTTATGCGTTATGCGTTATGCGATATGCGTTATGCGTTATGCGTTATGCGTTATGCGTTATGCGTTATGCGTCAAGCGTTATCCGTTATGCGTTATGCGTTATGCGTTATGCGTTAAGCGTCATGCGATATGCGTTATGCGTTATGCGTTATGCGTTATGCGTTATGCGTTATGCGTTATGCGTTAAGCGTCATGCGTTATGCGTTATGCGCGATGCGTTATGCGTTATGCGTTATGCGTTATGCGTTATGCGTTATGCGTTATGAGTTATGCGTTATGCGTTACGCGTTATGCGTTTTGCGTTATGCGTTATGCGTTATGAGCTATGCGTTACGCGTTATGCGTTATGCGTTATGCGTTATGCGTTACGCGTTACGCGTTATGCGTTATGCATTATGCGTTATGCGTTATGCGTTGTGCGTTATGCGTTATGCGTTATGCGTTATGCGTTATGCGTTATGCGTTATGCGTTATGCGTTATGCGTTATGCGTTATGCGTTATGTGTTATGCGTTATGCGTAATGTGTTATGCGTTATGCGTTATTCGTTAAGCGTTATGCGTCATGCGCTATGCGATATGCGTTATGCGTTATGCGCGATGCGTTATGCGTTATGCGTTATGCGTTATGAGTTATGCGTTATGCGTTATGCGTCATGCGTTATGCGTTATGCGTTATGCGTTATGCGTTATGCGTTATGCGTTATGCGTTATGCGTTATGCGTTATGCGTTATGCGTTATGCGTTATGCGTTATGCGTTATGCGTTATGCGTTATGCGTTATGCGTTATGCGTTGTGCGTTGTGCGTTGTGCGTTGTGCGTTGTGCGTTGTGCGTTGTGCGTTGTGCGTTATGCGTTATGCGTTATGCGTTATGCGTTATGCGTTATGCGTTATGCGTTATGCGTTATGCGTTATGCGTTATGCGTTATGCGTTATGCGTTATGCGTCAAGCGTTATCCGTTATGCGTTATGCGTTATGCGTTATGCGTTATGCGTCAAGCGTTATCCGTTATGCGTTATGCGTTATGCGTTAAGCGTCATGCGTTATGCGTTATGCGCGATGCGTTATGCGTTATGCGTTATGCGTTATGCGTTATGCGTTATGCGTCAAGCGTTATCCGTTATGCGTTATGCGTTATGCGTTAAGCGTCATGCGTTATGCGTTATGCGCGATGCGTTATGCGTTATGCGTTATGCGTTATGCGTTATGAGTTATGCGTTATGCGTTACGCGTTATGCGTTTTGCGTTATGCGTTATGCGTTATGAGCTATGCGTTACGCGTTATGCGTTATGCGTTATGCGTTATGCGTTACGCGTTACGCGTTATGCGTTATGCATTATGCGTTATGCGTTATGCGTTATGCGTTATGCGTTATGCGTTATGCGTTATGCGTTATGCGTTATGCGTTATGCGTTATGCGTTATGCGTTATGCGTTATGCGTTATGCGTTATGCGTTATGTGTTATGCGTTATGCGTAATGTGTTATGCGTTATGCGTTATTCGTTAAGCGTTATGCGTCATGCGCTTTGCGATATGCGTTATGCGTTATGCGCGATGCGTTATGCGTTATGCGTTATGAGTTATGCGTTATGCGTTATGCGTCATGCGTTATGCGTTATGCGTTATGCGTTATGCGTTATGCGTTATGCGTTATGCGTTATGCGTTATGCGTTATGCGTTGTGCGTTATGCGTTATGCGTTATGCGTTATGCGTTATGCGTTATGCGTTATGCGTTATGCGTTATGCGTTATGCGTTATGCGTTATGCGTTATGCGTTATGCGTTATGCGTTATGCGTTATGCGTTATGCGTTATGCGTTATGCGTTATGCGTTATGCGTTATGCGTTATGCGTTATGCGTTATGCGATATGCGTTATGCGTTATGCGTTATGCGTTATGCGTTATGCGTTATGCGTTATGCGTCAAGCGTTATCCGTTATGCGTTATGCGTTATGCGTTATGCGTTAAGCGTCATGCGATATGCGTTATGCGTTATGCGTTATGCGTTATGCGTTATGCGTTATGCGTTATGCGTTAAGCGTCATGCGTTATGCGTTATGCGCGATGCGTTATGCGTTATGCGTTATGCGTTATGCGTTATGCGTTATGCGTTATGAGTTATGCGTTATGCGTTACGCGTTATGCGTTTTGCGTTATGCGTTATGCGTTATGCGTTATGCGTTATGCGTTATGCGTTATGCGTTATGCGTTATGCGTTACGCGTTACGCGTTATGCGTTATGCATTATGCGTTATGCGTTATGCGTTGTGCGTTATGCGTTATGCGTTATGCGTTATGCGTTATGCGTTATGCGTTATGCGTTATGTGTTATGCGTTATGCGTAATGTGTTATGCGTTATGCGTTATTCGTTAAGCGTTATGCGTCATGCGCTATGCGATATGCGTTATGCGTTATGCGTTATGCGCGATGCGTTATGCGTTATGCGTTATGAGTTATGCGTTATGCGTTATGCGTCATGCGTTATGCGTTATGCGTTATGCGTTATGCGTTATGCGTTATGCGTTATGCGTTATGCGTTATGCGTTATGCGTTGTGCGTTATGCGTTATGCGTTATGCGTTATGCGTTATGCGTTATGCGTTATGCGTTATGCGTTATGCGTTATGCGTTATGCGTTATGCGTTATGCGTTATGCGTTATGCGTTATGCGTTATGCGTTATGCGTTATGCGTTATGCGTTATGCGTTATGCGTTATGCGTTATGCGTTATGCGTTATGCGTTATGCGATATGCGTTATGCGTTATGCGTTATGCGTTATGCGTCAAGCGTTATCCGTTATGCGTTATGCGTTATGCGTTATGCGTTATGCGTCAAGCGTTATCCGTTATGCGTTATGCGTTATGCGTTAAGCGTCATGCGTTATGCGTTATGCGCGATGCGTTATGCGTTATGCGTTATGCGTTATGCGTTATGCGTTATGCGTCAAGCGTTATCCGTTATGCGTTATGCGTTATGCGTTAAGCGTCATGCGTTATGCGTTATGCGCGATGCGTTATGCGTTATGCGTTATGCGTTATGCGTTATGAGTTATGCGTTATGCGTTACGCGTTATGCGTTTTGCGTTATGCGTTATGCGTTATGAGCTATGCGTTACGCGTTATGCGTTATGCGTTATGCGTTATGCGTTACGCGTTACGCGTTATGCGTTATGCATTATGCGTTATGCGTTATGCGTTATGCGTTATGCGTTATGCGTTATGCGTTATGCGTTATGCGTTATGCGTTATGCGTTATGCGTTATGCGTTATGCGTTATGCGTTATGCGTTATGCGTTATGTGTTATGCGTTATGCGTAATGTGTTATGCGTTATGCGTTATTCGTTAAGCGTTATGCGTCATGCGCTTTGCGATATGCGTTATGCGTTATGCGCGATGCGTTATGCGTTATGCGTTATGAGTTATGCGTTATGCGTTATGCGTCATGCGTTATGCGTTATGCGTTATGCGTTATGCGTTATGCGTTATGCGTTATGCGTTATGCGTTATGCGTTATGCGTTGTGCGTTATGCGTTATGCGTTATGCGTTATGCGTTATGCGTTATGCGTTATGCGTTATGCGTTATGCGTTATGCGTTATGCGTTATGCGTTATGCGTTATGCGTTATGCGTTATGCGTTATGCGTTATGCGTTATGCGTTATGCGTTATGCGTTATGCGTTATGCGTTATGCGTTATGCGTTATGCGATATGCGTTATGCGTTATGCGTTATGCGTTATGCGTTATGCGTTATGCGTTATGCGTCAAGCGTTATCCGTTATGCGTTATGCGTTATGCGTTATGCGTTAAGCGTCATGCGATATGCGTTATGCGTTATGCGTTATGCGTTATGCGTTATGCGTTATGCGTTATGCGTTAAGCGTCATGCGTTATGCGTTATGCGCGATGCGTTATGCGTTATGCGTTATGCGTTATGCGTTATGCGTTATGCGTTATGAGTTATGCGTTATGCGTTACGCGTTATGCGTTTTGCGTTATGCGTTATGCGTTATGCGTTATGCGTTATGCGTTATGCGTTATGCGTTATGCGTTATGCGTTACGCGTTACGCGTTATGCGTTATGCATTATGCGTTATGCGTTATGCGTTGTGCGTTATGCGTTATGCGTTATGCGTTATGCGTTATGCGTTATGCGTTATGCGTTATGTGTTATGCGTTATGCGTAATGTGTTATGCGTTATGCGTTATTCGTTAAGCGTTATGCGTCATGCGCTATGCGATATGCGTTATGCGTTATGCGCGATGCGTTATGCGTTATGCGTTATGCGTTATGAGTTATGCGTTATGCGTTATGCGTCATGCGTTATGCGTTATGCGTTATGCGTTATGCGTTATGCGTTATGCGTTATGCGTTATGCGTTATGCGTTATGCGTTATGCGTTATGCGTTATGCGTTATGCGTTATGCGTTATGCGTTATGCGTTATGCGTTATGCGTTATGCGTTATGCGTTGTGCGTTGTGCGTTGTGCGTTGTGCGTTGTGCGTTGTGCGTTGTGCGTTGTGCGTTGTGCGTTATGCGTTATGGGCTATGCGTTATGCGTTATGCGTTATGCGTTATGCGTTATGCGTTATGCGTTATGCGTTATGCGTTATGCGTTATGCGTTATGCGTTATGCGTTATGCGTTATGCGTTATGCGTTATGCGTTATGCGTTATGCGTTATGCGTTATGCGTTATGCGTTATGCGTTATGCGTTATGCGTTATGCGTTATGCGTTATGCGTTATGCGTTATGCGTTATGCGTTATGCGTTATGCGTTATGCGTTATGCGTTATGCGTTATGCGTTATGCGTTATGCGTTATGCGTTATGCGTTATGCGTTATGCGTTATGTGTTATGCGTTATGCGTAATGTGTTAGGCGTTATGCGTTATTCGTTAAGCGTTATGCGTTATGCGTTATGCGTTATGCGTTATTCGTTATGCGTTATGAGTTATGCGTTATGCGTTATGCGTTATGCGTTATGCGTTATGCGTTACGCGTTTTGCGTTATGCGTTATGCGTTATGCGTTATGAGCTATGCGTTACGCGTTATGCGTTATGCGTTATGCGTTATGCGTTACGCGTTACGCGTTATGCGTTTTGCATTATGCGTTATGCGTTATGCGTTATGCGTTATGCGTTATGCGTTATGCGTTATGCGTTATGCGTTATGCGTTATGCGTTATGCGTTATGCGTTATGCGTTATGCGTTATGCGTTATGCGTTATGCGTTATGCGTTATGCGTTATGCGTTATGCGTTATGCGATATGCGTTATGCGTTATGCGTTATGCGTTATGCGTTATGCGTTATGCGTTATGCGTTATGCGTTATGCGTTATGCGTTATGCGTTATGCGTTATGCGTTATGCGTTATGCGTTATGCGTTATGCGTTATGCGTTATGCGTTATGCGTTATGCGTTATGCGTTATGCGTTATGCGTTATGCGTTATGCGTTATGCGTTATGCGTTATGCGTTATGCGTTATGCGTTATGCGTTATGCGTTATGCGTTATGCGTTATGCGTTATGCGTTATGCGTTATGCGTTATGCGTTATGCGTTATGCGTTATGCGTTATGCGTTATGCGTTATGCGTTATGCGTTATGCGTTATGCGTTATGCGTTATGCGTTATGCGTTATGCGTTATGCGTTATGCGTTATGCGCAATGTGTTATGCGTTATGCGATATGCGTTATGCGTTATGCGTTATGCGTTATGCGTTATGCGTTATGCGTTATGCGTTATGCGTTATGCGTTATGCGTTATGCGTTATGCGTTATGCGTTATGCGTTATGCGTTATGCGTTATGCGTTATGCGTTATGCGTTATGCGTCATGCGTCATGCGTCATGCGTTATGCGTTATGCGTTATGCGTTATGCGTTATGCGTTATGCGTTATGCGTTATGCGTTATGCGTTATGCGTTATGCGTTATGCGTTATGCGTTATGCGTTATGCGTTATGCGTTATGCGTTATGCGTTATGCGTTATTCGTTATGCGTTATGCGTTATGCGTTATGCGTTATGCGTTATGCGTTACGCGTTATGCGTTATGCGTTATGCGTTATGCGTTATGCGTTATGCGTTATGAGCTATGCGTTACGCGTTATGCGTCATGCGTTATGCGTTACGCGTTACGCGTTATGCGTTATGCGTTATGCGTTATGCGTTATGCGTTATGCGTTATGCGTTATGCGTAATGCGTTATGCGTTATGCGTCAAGCGTTATCCGTTATGCGTTTTTGCGTTAAGCGTCATGCGATATGCGTTATGCGTTATGCGTTATGCGTTATGCGTTATGCGTCATGCGCTATGCGATATGCGTTATGCGTTATGCGCGATGCGTTATGCGTTATGCGTTATGAGTTATGCGTTATGCGTTATGCGTTATGCGTCATGCGTTATGCGTTATGCGTTATGCGTTATGCGTTATGCGTTATGCGTTATGCGTTATGCGTTATGCGTTATGCGTTATGCGTTATGCGTTATGCGTTATGCGTTATGCGTTATGCGTTATGCGTTATGCGTTATGCGTTATGCGTTATGCGTTATGCGTTATGCGTTATGCGTTATGCGTTATGCGTTATGCGTTATGCGTTATGCGTTATGCGTTATGCGTTATGCGTTATGCGTTATGCGTTATGCGTTATGCGTTATGCGTTATGCGTTATGCGTTATGCGTTATGCGTTATGCGTTATGCGTTATGCGTTATGCGTTATGCGTTATGCGTTATGCGTTATGCGTTATGCGTTATGCGTTATGCGTTATGCGTTATGCGTTATGCGTTATGCGTTATGCGTTATGCGTTATGCGTTATGCGTTATGCGTTATGCGTTATGCGTAATGCGTTAAGCGTTATGCGATATGCGTTATGCGTTAATCGTTAAGCGTTATGCGTTATGCGCTATGCGGTATGCGTTATTCGTTATGCGTTATGCGTTATGCGTTATGCGTTATGCGTTATGCGTTATTCGTTATGCGTTATGCGTTATGCGTTATGCGTTATGCGTTATGCGTTATGCGTTATGCGTTATGCGTTATGCGTTATGCGTTATGCGTTATGCGTTATGCGTTATGCGTTATGCGTTATGCGTTATGCGTTATGCGTTATGCGTTATGCGTTATGCGTTATGCGTTATGCGTTATGCGTTATGCGTTATGCGTTATGCGTTATGCGTTATGCGTTATGCGTTATGCGTTATGCGTTATGCGTTATGCGTCAAGCGTTATCCGTTATGCGTTATGCGTTATGCGTTATGCGTTATGCGTCAAGCGTTATCCGTTATGCGTTATGCGTTATGCGTTAAGCGTCATGCGTTATGCGTTATGCGCGATGCGTTATGCGTTATGCGTTATGCGTTATGCGTTATGCGTTATGCGTCAAGCGTTATCCGTTATGCGTTATGCGTTATGCGTTAAGCGTCATGCGTTATGCGTTATGCGCGATGCGTTATGCGTTATGCGTTATGCGTTATGCGTTATGCGTTATGCGTTATGAGTTATGCGTTATGCGTTACGCGTTATGCGTTATGCGTTTTGCGTTATGCGTTATGCGTTATGAGCTATGCGTTACGCGTTATGCGTTATGCGTTATGCGTTATGCGTTACGCGTTACGCGTTATGCGTTATGCATTATGCGTTATGCGTTATGCGTTATGCGTTATGCGTTATGCGTTATGCGTTATGCGTTATGCGTTATTCGTTATGCGTTATGCGTTATGCGTTATGCGTTATGCGTTATGCGTTACGCGTTATGCGTTATGCGTTACGCGTTATGCGTTATGCGTTATGCGTTATGCGTTATGAGCTATGCGTTACGCGTTATGCGTCATGCGTTATGCGTTACGCGTTACGCGTTATGCGTTATGCGTTATGCGTTATGCGTTATGCGTTATGCGTTATGCGTTATGCGTTATGCGTTATGCGTAATGCGTTATGCGTTATGCGTCAAGCGTTATCCGTTATGCGTTTTTGCGTTAAGCGTCATGCGATATGCGTTATGCGTTATGCGTTATGCGTTATGCGTCATGCGCTATGCGATATGCGTTATGCGTTATGCGCGATGCGTTATGCGTTATGCGTTATGAGTTATGCGTTATGCGTTATGCGTTATGCGTCATGCGTTATGCGTTATGCGTTATGCGTTATGCGTTATGCGTTATGCGTTATGCGTTATGCGTTATGCGTTATGCGTTATGCGTTATGCGTTATGCGTTATGCGTTATGCGTTATGCGTTATGCGTTATGCGTTATGCGTTATGCGTTATGCGTTATGCGTTATGCGTTATGCGTTATGCGTTATGCGTTATGCGTTATGCGTTATGCGTTATGCGTTATGCGTTATGCGTTATGCGTTATGCGTTATGCGTTATGCGTTATGCGTTATGCGTTATGCGTTATGCGTTATGCGTTATGCGTTATGCGTTATGCGTTATGCGTTATGCGTTATGCGTTATGCGTTATGCGTTATGCGTTATGCGTTATGCGTTATGCGTTATGCGTAATGCGTTAAGCGTTATGCGATATGCGTTATGCGTTAATCGTTAAGCGTTATGCGTTATGCGCTATGCGGTATGCGTTATTCGTTATGCGTTATGCGTTATGCGTTATGCGTTATGCGTTATGCGTTATTCGTTATGCGTTATGCGTTATGCGTTATGCGTTATGCGTTATGCGTTATGCGTTATGCGTTATGCGTTATGCGTTATGCGTTATGCGTTATGCGTTATGCGTTATGCGTTATGCGTTATGCGTTATGCGTTATGCGTTATGCGTTATGCGTTATGCGTTATGCGTTATGCGTTATGCGTTATGCGTTATGCGTTATGCGTTATGCGTTATGCGTTATGCGTTATGCGTTATGCGTTATGCGTTATGCGTTATGCGTTATGCGTTATGCGTTATGCGTTATGCGTCAAGCGTTATCCGTTATGCGTTATGCGTTATGCGTTATGCGTTATGCGTCAAGCGTTATCCGTTATGCGTTATGCGTTATGCGTTAAGCGTCATGCGTTATGCGTTATGCGCGATGCGTTATGCGTTATGCGTTATGCGTTATGCGTTATGCGTTATGCGTCAAGCGTTATCCGTTATGCGTTATGCGTTATGCGTTAAGCGTCATGCGTTATGCGTTATGCGCGATGCGTTATGCGTTATGCGTTATGCGTTATGCGTTATGCGTTATGCGTTATGAGTTATGCGTTATGCGTTACGCGTTATGCGTTTTGCGTTATGCGTTATGCGTTATGAGCTATGCGTTACGCGTTATGCGTTATGCGTTATGCGTTATGCGTTACGCGTTACGCGTTATGCGTTATGCATTATGCGTTATGCGTTATGCGTTATGCGTTATGCGTTATGCGTTATGCGTTATGCGTTATGCGTTATGCGTTATGCGTTATGCGTTATGCGTTATGCGTTATGCGTTATGCGTTATGTGTTATGCGTTATGCGTAATGTGTTATGCGTTATGCGTTATTCGTTAAGCGTTATGCGTCATGCGCTTTGCGATATGCGTTATGCGTTATGCGCGATGCGTTATTGCGTTATGCGTTATGAGTTATGCGTTATGCGTTATGCGTCATGCGTTATGCGTTATGCGTCATGCGTTATGCGTTATGCGTTATGCGTTATGCGTTATGCGTTGTGCGTTATGCGTTATGCGTTATGCGTTATGCGTTATGCGTTATGCGTTATGCGTTATGCGTTATGCGTTATGCGTTATGCGTTATGCGTTATGCGTTATGCGTTATGCGTTATGCGTTATGCGTTATGCGTTATGCGTTATGCGTTATGCGTTATGCGTTATGCGTTATGCGTTATGCGTTATGCGTTATGCGTTATGCGTTATGCGATATGCGTTATGCGTTATGCGTTATGCGTTATGCGTTATGCGTTATGCGTCAAGCGTTATCCGTTATGCGTTATGCGTTATGCGTTATGCGTTATGCGTTAAGCGTCATGCGATATGCGTTATGCGTTATGCGTTATGCGTTATGCGTTATGCGTTATGCGTTAAGCGTCATGCGTTATGCGTTATGCGCGATGCGTTATGCGTTATGCGTTATGCGTTATGCGTTATGCGTTATGCGTTATGCGTTATGCGTTATGCGTTATGCGTTATGCGTTATGCGTTATGCGTTATGCGTTATGCGTTATGCGTTATGCGTTATGCGTTATGCGTTATGCGTTATGCGTTATGCGTTATGCGTTATGCGTTATGCGTTATGCGTTATGCGTTATGCGTTATGCGTTATGCGTTATGCGTTATGCGTTAAGCGTTATGCGTTATGCGTTATGCGTTATGCGTTATGCGTTATGCGTTATGCGTTATGCGTTATGCGTTATGCGTTATGCGTTATGCGTTATGCGTTATGCGTTATGCGTTATGCGTTATGCGTTATGCGTTATGCGTTATGCGTTATGCGTTATGCGTTATGCGTAATGCGTAATGCGTTAAGCGTTATGCGATATGCGTTATGCGTTATGCGTTAATCGTTAAGCGTTATGCGTTATGCGCTATGCGGTATGCGTTATTCGTTATGCGTTATGCGTTATGCGTTATGCGTTATGCGTTATTCGTTAAGCGTTATGCGTTATGCGTTATGCGTTATGCGTTATGCGTTATGCGAAATGCGTTATGCGTTATGCGTTATGGGCTATGCTTTATGCGTTATGCGTTATGCGTTATGCGTTATGCGTTATGCGTTATGCGTTATGCGTTATGCGTTATGCGTTATGCGTTATGCGTTATGCGTTATGCGTTATGCGTTATGCGTTATGCGTTATGCGTTATGCGTTATGCGTTATGCGTTATGCGTTATGCGTTATGCGTTATGCGTTATGCGTTATGCGTTATGCGTTATGCGTTATGCGTTATGCGTTATGCGTTATGCGTTATGCGTTATGCGTCATGCGTTATGCGTTATGCGTTACGCGTTATGCGTTATGCGTTATGCGTTATGCGTTATGCGTTATGCGTTATGCGTTATGCGTTATGCGTTATGCGTTATGCGTTATGCGTTATGCGTTATGAGCTATGCGTTACGCGTTATGCGTCATGCGTTATGCGTTACGCGTTACGCGTTATGCGTTATGCGTTATGAGCTATGCGTTACGCGTTATGCGTCATGCGTTATGCGTTACGCGTTATGCGTTATTCGTTAAGCGTTATGCGTTATGCGTTATGCGTTATGCGTTACGCGTTACGCGTTATGCGTTATGCGTTATGCGTTATGCGTTATGCGTTATGCGTTATGCGTTATGCGTAATGCGTTATGCGTTATGCGTCAAGCGTTATCCGTTATGCGTCATGCGTTATGCGTTATGCGTTATGCGTTATGCGTTATGCGTTATGCGTTATGCGTTATGCGAAATGCGTTATGCGTTATGCGTTATGGGCTATGCTTTATGCGTTATGCGTTATGCGTTATGCGTTATGCGTTATGCGTTATGCGTTATGCGTTATGCGTTATGCGTTATGCGTTTTGCGTTATGCGTTATGCGTTATGCGTTATGCGTTATGCGTTATGCGTTATGCGTTATGCGTTATGCGTTATGCGTTATGCGTTATGCGTTATGCGTTATGCGTTATGAGTTATGCGTTATGCGTTATGCGTCATGCGTTATGCGTTATGCGTTATGCGTTATGCGTTATGCGTTATGCGTTATGCGTCATGCGTTATGCGTTATGCGTTACGCGTTATGCGTTATGCGTTATGCGTTATGCGTTATGCGTTATGCGTTATGCGTTATGCGTTATGCGTTATGCGTTATGCGTTATGCGTTATGAGCTATGCGTTACGCGTTATGCGTCATGCGTTATGCGTTACGCGTTACGCGTTATGCGTTATGCGTTATGAGCTATGCGTTACGCGTTATGCGTCATGCGTTATGCGTTATGCGTTATGCGTTATGCGTTATGCGTTATGCGTTATGCGTTATGCGTTATGCGTTATGCGTTATGCGTTATGCGTTATGCGTTATGCGTTATGCGTTATGCGTTATGCGTTATGCGTTATGCGTTATGCGATATGCGTTATGCGTTATGCGTTATGCGTTATGCGTTATGCGTTATGCGTTATGCGTTATGCGTTATGCGTTATGCGTTATGCGTTATGCGTTATGCGTTATGCGTTATGCGTTATGCGTTATTCGTTAAGCGTTACGCGTTACGCGTTATGCGTTATGCGTTATGAGCTATGCGTTACGCGTTATGCGTCATGCGTTATGCGTTACGCGTTATGCGTTATGCGTTATGCGTTATGCGTTATGCGTTATGAGCTATGCGTTACGCGTTATGCGTTATGCGTTATGCGTTATGCGTTACGCGTTACGCGTTATGCGTTATGCGTTATGCGTTATGCGTTATGCGTTATGCGTTATGCGTTATGCGTTATGCGTTATGCGTTATGCGTTATGCGTTATGCGTTATGCGTTATGCGTTATGCGTTATGCGTTATGCGTTATGCGTTATGCGTTATGCGTTATGCGTTATGCGTTATGCGTTATGCGTTATGCGTTATGCGTTATGCGTTATGCGATATGCGTTATGCGTTATGCGTTATGCGTTATGCGTTATGCGTTATGCGTTATGCGTTATGCGTTATGCGTTATGCGTTATGCGTTATGCGTTATGCGTTATGCGTTATGCGTTATGCGTTATGCGTTATGCGTTATGCGTTATGCGTTATGCGTTATGCGTTATGCGTTATGCGTTATGCGTTATGCGTTATGCGTTATGCGTTATGCGTTATGCGTTATGCGTTATGCGTTATGCGTTATGCGTTATGCGTTATGCGTTATGCGTTATGCGTTATGCGTTATGCGTTATGCGTTATGCGTTATTCGTTATGCGTTATGCGTTATGCGTTATGCGTTATGCGTTATGCGTTATGCGTTATGCGTTATGCGTTATGCGTTATGCGTTATGCGTTATGCGTTATGCGTTATGCGTTATGCGTTATGCGTTATGCGTTATGCGTTATGCGTTATGCGTTATGCGTTATGCGTTATGCGTTATGCGTTATGCGTTATGCGTTATGCGTTATGCGTTATGCGTTATGCGTTATGCGTTATGCGTTATGCGTTATGCGTTATGCGTTATGCGTTATGCGTTATGCGTTATGCGTTATGCGTTATGCGTTATGCGTAATGCGTTAAGCGTTATGCGATATGCGTTATGCGTTAATCGTTAAGCGTTATGCGTTATGCGCTATGCGGTATGCGTTATTCGTTATGCGTTATGCGTTATGCGTTATGCGTTATGCGTTATTCGTTAAGCGTTATGCGTTATGCGTTATGCGTTATGCGTTATGCGTTATGCGTTATGCGTTATGCGTTATGCGTTATGCGTTATGCGTTATGGGCTATGCTTTATGCGTTATGCGTTATGCGTTATGCGTTATGCGTTATGCGTTATGCGTTATGCGTTATGCGTTATGCGTTATGCGTTATGCGTTATGCGTTATGCGTAATGCGTTATGCGTTATGCGTTATGCGTTATGCGTAATGCGTTATGCGTTATGCGTCAAGCGTTATCCGTTATGCGTTATGCGTTAAGCGTCATGCGATATGCGTTATGCGTTATGCGTTATGCGTTATGCGTTATGCGTTATGCGTTATGCGTTATGCGTTATGCGTTATGCGTTATGCGTTATGCGTTATGCGTTATGCGTTATGCGTTATGCGTTATGCGTTATGCGTTACGCGTTTTGCGTTATGCGTTATGCGTTATGCGTTATGAGCTATGCGTTACGCGTTATGCGTTATGCGTTATGCGTTATGCGTTACGCGTTACGCGTTATGCGTTATGCATTACGCGTTATGCGTTATGCGTTATGCGTTATGCGTTATGCGTTATGCGTTATGCGTTATGCGTTATGCGTTATGCGTTATGCGTTATGCGTTATGCGTTATGCGTTATGCGTTATGCGTTATGCGTTATGCGTTATGCGATATGCGTTATGCGTTATGCGTTATGCGTTATGCGTTATGCGTTATGCGTTATGCGTTATGCGTTATGCGTTATGCGTTATGCGTTATGCGTTATGCGTTATGCGTTATGCGTTATGCGTTATGCGTTATTCGTTAAGCGTTATGCGTTATGCGTTATGCGTTATGCGTTATGCGTTATGCGTTATGCGTTATGCGTTATGCGTTATGCGTTATGCGTTATGCGTTATGCGTTATGCGTTATGCGTTATGCGAAATGCGTTATGCGTTATGCGTTATGGGCTATGCTTTATGCGTTATGCGTTATGCGTTATGCGTTATGCGTTATGCGTTATGCGTTATGCGTTATGCGTTATGCGTTATGCGTTATGCGTTATGCGTTATGCGTTATGCGTTATGCGTTATGCGTAATGCGTTATGCGTTATGCGTTATGCGTTATGCGTAATGCGTTATGCGTTATGCGTCAAGCGTTATCCGTTATGCGTTATGCGTTAAGCGTCATGCGATATGCGTTATGCGTTATGCGTTATGCGTTATGCGTTATGCGTTATGCGTTATGCGTTATGCGTTATGCGTTATGCGTTATGCGTTATGCGTTATGCGTTATGCGTTATGCGTTATGCGTTATGAGCTATGCGTTACGCGTTATGCGTTATGCGTTATGCGTTATGCGTTATGCGTTACGCGTTACGCGTTATGCGTTATGCGTTATGCGTTATGCGTTATGCGTTATGCGTTATGCGTTATGCGTTATGCGTTATGCGTTATGCGTTATGCGTTATGCGTTATGCGTTATGCGTTATGCGTTATGCGTTATGCGTTATGCGATATGCGTTATGCGTTATGCGTTATGCGTTATGCGTTATGCGTTATGCGTTATGCGTTATGCGTTATGCGTTATGCGTTATGCGTTATGCGTTATGCGTTATGCGTTATGCGTTATGCGTTATGCGTTATGCGTTATGCGTTATGCGTTATGCGTTATGCGTTATGCGTTATGCGTTATGCGTTATGCGTTATGCGTTATGCGTTATGCGTTATGCGTTATGCGTTATGCGTTATGCGTTATGCGTTATGCGTTATGCGTTATGCGTTATGCGTTATGCGTTATGCGTTATGCGTTATGCGTTATGCGTTATGCGTTATGCGTTATGCGTTATGCGTTATGCGTTATGTGTTATGCGTTATGCGCAATGTGTTATGCGTTATGCGATATGCGTTATGCGTTATGCATTATGCGTTATGCGTTATGCGTTATGCGTTATGCGTTATGCGTTATGCGTTATGCGTTATGCGTTATGCGTTATGCGTTATGCGTTATGCGTTATGCGTTATGCGTTATGCGTTATGCGTTATGCGTTATGCGATATGCGTTATGCGTTATGCGTTATGCGTTATGCGTTATGCGTTATGCGTTATGCGTTATGCGTTATGCGTTATGCGTTATGCGTTATGCGTTATGCGTTATGCGTTATGCGTTATGCGTTATGCGTTATGCGTTATTCGTTAAGCGTTATGCGTTATGCGTTATGCGTTATGCGTTATGCGTTATGCGTTATGCGTTATGCGTTATGCGTTATGCGTTATGCGTTATGCGTTATGCGTTATGCGTTATGCGTTATGCGAAATGCGTTATGCGTTATGCGTTATGGGCTATGCTTTATGCGTTATGCGTTATGCGTTATGCGTTATGCGTTATGCGTTATGCGTTATGCGTTATGCGTTATGCGTTATGCGTTATGCGTTATGCGTTATGCGTTATGCGTTATGCGTTATGCGTTATGCGTAATGCGTTATGCGTTATGCGTTATGCGTTATGCGTAATGCGTTATGCGTAATGCGTTATGCGTTATGCGTTATGCGTTATGCGTAATGCGTTATGCGTTATGCGTCAAGCGTTATCCGTTATGCGTTATGCGTTAAGCGTCATGCGATATGCGTTATGCGTTATGCGTTATGCGTTATGCGTTATGCGTTATGCGTTATGCGTTATGCGTTATGCGTTATGCGTTATGCGTTATGCGTTATGCGTTATGCGTTATGCGTTATGCGTTATGCGTTATGCGTTATGCGTTATGCGTTATGCGTTATGCGTTATGCGTTATGCGTTATGCGTTATGCGTTATGCGTTATGCGTTATGCGTTATGCGTTATGCGTTATGCGTTATGCGTTATGCGTTATGCGTTATGCGTTATGCGTTATGCGTTATGCGTTATTCGTTACGCGTTATGCGTTATGCGTTATGCGTTATGCGTTATGCGTTATGCGTTATGCGTTACGCGTTTTGCGTTATGCGTTATGCGTTATGCGTTATGAGCTATGCGTTACGCGTTATGCGTTATGCGTTATGCGTTATGCGTTATGCGTTATGCGTTATGCGTTATGCGTTATGCGTTATGCGTTATGCGTTATGCGTTATGCGTTATGCGTTATGCGTTATGCGTTATGCGTTATGCGTTATGCGATATGCGTTATGCGTTATGCGTTATGCGTTATGCGTTATGCGTTATGCGTTATGCGTTATGCGTTATGCGTTATGCGTTATGCGTTATGCGTTATGCGTTATGCGTTATGCGTTATGCGTTATGCGTTATGCGTTATGCGTTATGCGTTATGCGTTATGCGTTATGCGTTATGCGTTATGCGTTATGCGTTATGCGTTATGCGTTATGCGTTATGCGTTATGCGTTATGCGTTATGCGTTATGCGTTATGCGTTATGCGTTATGCGTTATGCGTTATGCGTTATGCGTTATGCGTTATGCGTAATGCGTTATGCGTTATGCGTTATGCGTTATGCGTAATGCGTTATGCGTAATGCGTTATGCGTTATGCGTTATGCGTTATGCGTAATGCGTTATGCGTTATGCGTCAAGCGTTATCCGTTATGCGTTATGCGTTAAGCGTCATGCGATATGCGTTATGCGTTATGCGTTATGCGTTATGCGTTATGCGTTATGCGTTATGCGTTATGCGTTATGCGTTATGCGTTATGCGTTATGCGTTATGCGTTATGCGTTATGCGTTATGCGTTATGCGTTATGCGTTATGCGTTATGCGTTATGCGTTATGCGTTATGCGTTATGCGTTATGCGTTATGCGTTATGCGTTATGCGTTATGCGTTATGCGTTATGCGTTATGCGTTATGCGTTATGCGTTATGCGTTATGCGTTATGCGTTATGCGTTATGCGTTATTCGTTACGCGTTATGCGTTATGCGTTATGCGTTATGCGTTATGCGTTATGCGTTATGCGTTACGCGTTTTGCGTTATGCGTTATGCGTTATGCGTTATGAGCTATGCGTTACGCGTTATGCGTTATGCGTTATGCGTTATGCGTTATGCGTTATGCGTTATGCGTTATGCGTTATGCGTTATGCGTTATGCGTTATGCGTTATGCGTTATGCGTTATGCGTTATGCGTTATGCGTTATGCGTTATGCGATATGCGTTATGCGTTATGCGTTATGCGTTATGCGTTATGCGTTATGCGTTATGCGTTATGCGTTATGCGTTATGCGTTATGCGTTATGCGTTATGCGTTATGCGTTATGCGTTATGCGTTATGCGTTATGCGTTATGCGTTATGCGTTATGCGTTATGCGTTATGCGTTATGCGTTATGCGTTATGCGTTATGCGTTATGCGTTATGCGTTATGCGTTATGCGTTATGCGTTATGCGTTATGCGTTATGCGTTATGCGTTATGCGTTATGCGTTATGCGTTATGCGTTATGCGTTATGCGTTATGCGTTATGTGTTATGCGTTATGCGCAATGTGTTATGCGTTATGCGATATGCGTTATGCGTTATGCGTTATGCGTTATGCGTTATGCGTTATGCGTTATGCGTTATGCGTTATGCGTTATGCGTTATGCGTTATGCGTTATGCGTTATGCGTTATGCGTTATGCGTTATGCGTTATGCGTTATGCGTCATGCGTTATGCGTTATGCGTTATGCGTTATGCGTTATGCGTTATGCGTTATGCGTTATGCGTTATGCGTTATGCGTTATGCGTTATGCGTTATGCGTTATGCGTTATGCGTTATGCGTTATGCGTTATGCGTTATTCGTTATGCGTTATGCGTTATGCGTTATGCGTTATGCGTTATGCGTTACGCGTTATGCGTTATGCGTTATGCGTTATGCGTTATGCGTTATGCGTTATGCGTTACGCGTTATGCGTTACGCGTTATGCGTTATGCGTTATGCGTTATGCGTTATGCGTTATGCGTTATGCGTTATGAGCTATGCGTTACGCGTTATGCGTTATGCGTTAGGCGTTACGCGTTACGCGTTATGCGTTATGCGTTATGCGTTATGCGTTATGCGTTATGCGTTATGCGTTATGCGTTATGCGTTATGCGTTATGCGTTATGCGTTATGCGTTATGCGTTATGCGTTATGCGTTATGCGTTATGCGTTATGCGTTATGCGTTATGCGTTATGCGTTATGCGTTATGCGTTATGCGTTATGCGTTATGCGTTATGCGTTATGCGTTATGCGTTATGCGTTATGCGTTATGCGTTATGCGTTATGCGTTATGCGTTATGCGTTATGCGTTATGCGTTATTCGTTATGCGTTAAGCGTCATGCGATATGCGTTATGCGTTATGCGTTATGCGTTATGCGTTATGCGTTATGCGTTATGCGTTATGCGTTATGCGTTATGCGTTATGCGTTATGCGTTATGCGTTATGCGTTATGCGTTATGCGTTATGCGTTATGCGTTATGCGTTATGAGCTATGCGTTACGCGTTATGCGTTATGCGTTATGCGTTAGGCGTTACGCGTTACGCGTTATGCGTTATGCGTTATGCGTTATGCGTTATGCGTTATGCGTTATGCGTTATGCGTTATGCGTTATGCGTTATGCGTTATGCGTTATGCGTTATGCGTTATGCGTTATGCGTTATGCGTTATGCGTTATGCGTTATGCGTTATGCGTTATGCGTTATGCGTTATGCGTTATGCGTTATGCGTTATGCGTTATGCGTTATGCGTTATGCGTTATGCGTTATGCGTTATGCGTTATGCGTTATGCGTTATGCGTTATGCGTTATGCGTTATGCGTTATGCGTTATGCGTTATGCGTTATGCGTTATGCGTTATTCGTTATGCGTTAAGCGTCATGCGATATGCGTTATGCGTTATGCGTTATGCGTTATGCGTTATGCGTTATGCGTTATGCGTTATGCGTTATGCGTTATGCGTTATGCGTTATGCGTTATGCGTTATGCGTTATGCGTTATGCGTTATGCGTTATGCGTTATGCGTTATGCGTTATGCGTTATGCGTTATGCGTTATGCGTTATGCGTTATGCGTTATGCGTTATGCGTTATGCGTTATGCGTTATTCGTTATGCGTTATGCGTTATGCGTTATGCGTTATGCGTTATGCGTTATGCGTTATGCGTTATGCGTTATGCGTTATGCGTTATGCGTTATGCGTTATGCGTTATGCGTTATGCGTTATGCGTTATGCGTTATGCGTTATGCGTTATGCGTTATGCGTTATGCGTTATGCGTTATGCGTTATGCGTTATGCGTTATGCGTTATGCGTTATGCGTTATGCGTTATGCGTTATGCGTTATGCGTTATGCGTTATGCGTTATGCGTTATGCGTTATGCGTTATGCGTTATGCGTTATGCGTTATGCGTTATGCGTTATGCGTTATGCGTCATGCGTTATGCGTTATGCGTTATGCGTTATGCGTTATGCGTTATGCGTTATGCGTTATGCGTTATGCGTTATGCGTTATGCGTTATGCGTTATGCGTTATGCGTTATGCGTTATGCGTTATGCGTTATGCGTTATGCGTTATGCGTTATGCGTTATGCGTTATGCGTTATGCGTTATGCGTTATGCGTTATGCGTTATGCGTTATGCGTTATGCGTTATGCGTTATGCGTTATGCGTTATGCGTTATGCGTCATGCGTTATGCGTTATGCGTCATGCGTTATGCGTTATGCGTTATGCGTTATGCGTTATGCGTTATGCGTTATGCGTTATGCGTTATGCGTTATGCGTTATGCGTTATGCGTTATGAGCTATGCGTTACGCGTTATGCGTTATGCGTTATGCGTTAGGCGTTACGCGTTACGCGTTATGCGTTATGCGTTATGCGTTATGCGTTATGCGTTATGCGTTATGCGTTATGCGTTATGCGTTATGCGTTATGCGTTATGCGTTATGCGTTATGCGTTATGCGTTATGCGTTATGCGTTATGCGTTATGCGTTATGCGTTATGCGTTATGCGTTATGCGTTATGCGTTATGCGTTATGCGTTATGCGTTATGCGTTATGCGTTATGCGTTATGCGTTATGCGTTATGCGTTATGCGTTATGCGTTATGCGTTATGCGTTATGCGTTATGCGTTATGCGTTATGCGTTATGCGTTATGCGTTATGCGTTATGCGTTATGCGTTATGCGTTATGCGTTATGCGTTATGCGTTATGCGTTATTCGTTATGCGTTAAGCGTCATGCGATATGCGTTATGCGTTATGCGTTATGCGTTATGCGTTATGCGTTATGCGTTATGCGTTATGCGTTATGCGTTATGCGTTATGCGTTATGCGTTATGCGTTATGCGTTATGCGTTATGCGTTATGCGTTATGCGTTATGCGTTATGCGTTATGCGTTATGCGTTATGCGTTATGCGTTATGCGTTATGCGTTATGCGTTATGCGTTATTCGTTATGCGTTATGCGTTATGCGTTATGCGTTATGCGTTATGCGTTATGCGTTATGCGTTTATGCGTTATGCGTTATGCGTTATGCGTTATGCGTTATGCGTTATGCGTTATGCGTTATGCGTTATGCGTTATGCGTTATGCGTTTATGCGTTATGCGTTATGCGTTATGCGTTATGCGTTATGCGTTATGCGTTATGCGTTATGCGTTATGCGTTATGCGTTATGCGTTATGCGTTATGCGTTATGCGTTATGCGTTATGCGTTATGCGTTATGCGTTATGCGTTATGCGTTATGCGTTATGCGTTATGCGTTATGCGTTATGCGTTATGCGTTATGCGTTATGCGTTATGCGTTATGCGTTATGCGTTATGCGTTATGCGTTATGCGTTATGCGTCATGCGTTATGCGTTATGCGTTATGCGTTATGCGTTATGCGTTATGCGTTATGCGTTATGCGTTATGCGTTATGCGTTATGCGTTATGCGTTATGCGTTGGTTATGCGTTATGCGTTATGCGTTATGCGTTATGCGTTATGCGTTATGCGTTATGCGTTATGCGTTATGCGTTATGCGTTATGCGTTATGCGTTATGCGTTATGCGTTATGCGTTATGCGTTATGCGTTATGCGTTATGCGTTATGCGTTATGCGTTATGCGTTATGCGTCATGCGTTATGCGTTATGCGTTATGCGTTATGCGTTATGCGTTATGCGTTATGCGTTATGCGTTATGCGTTATGCGTTATGCGTTATGCGTTATGAGCTATGCGTTACGCGTTATGCGTTATGCGTTATGCGTTAGGCGTTACGCGTTACGCGTTATGCGTTATGCGTTATGCGTTATGCGTTATGCGTTATGCGTTATGCGTTATGCGTTATGCGTTATGCGTTATGCGTTATGCGTTATGCGTTATGCGTTATGCGTTATGCGTTATGCGTTATGCGTTATGCGTTATGCGTTATGCGTTATTCGTTATGCGTTAAGCGTCATGCGATATGCGATATGCGTTATGCGTTATGCGTTATGCGTTATGCGTTATGCGTTATGCGTTATGCGTTATGCGTTATGCGTTATGCGTTATGCGTTATGCGTTATGCGTTATGCGTTATGCGTTATGCGTTATGCGTTATGCGTTATGCGTTATGCGTTATGCGTTATGCGTTATGCGTTATGCGTTATGCGTTATGCGTTATGCGTTATGCGTTATGCGTTATGCGTTATGCGTTATGCGTTATTCGTTATGCGTTATGCGTTATGCGTTATGCGTTATGCGTTATGCGTTATGCGTTATGCGTTATGCGTTATGCGTTATGCGTTATGCGTTATGCGTTATGCGTTATGCGTTATGCGTTATGCGTTATGCGTTATGCGTTATGCGTTATGCGTTATGCGTTATGCGTTATGCGTTATGCGTCATGCGTTATGCGTTATGCGTTATGCGTTATGCGTTATGCGTTATGCGTTATGCGTTATGCGTTATGCGTTATGCGTTATGCGTTATGCGTTATGCGTTATGCGTTATGCGTTATGCGTTATGCGTTATGCGTTATGCGTTATGCGTTATGCGTTATGCGTTATGGGCTATGCTTTATGCGTTATGCGTTATGCGTTATGCGTTATGCGTTATGCGTTATGCGTTATGCGTTATGCGTTATGCGTTATGCGTTATGCGTTATGCGTTATGCGTTATGCGTTATGCGTTATGCGTTATGCGTTATGCGTTATGCGTTATGCGTTATGCGTTATGCGTTATGCGTTATGCGTTATGCGTTATGCGTTATGCGTTATGCGTTATGCGTTATGCGTTATGCGTTATGCGTTATGCGTTATGCGTTATGCGTTATGCGTTATGCGTTATGCGTTATGCGTTATGCGTTATGCGTTATGCGTTATGCGTTATGCGTTATGCGTAATGCGTTAAGCGTTATGCGATATGCGTTATGCGTTAATCGTTAAGCGTTATGCGTTATGCGCTATGCGGTATGCGTTATTCGTTATGCGTTATGCGTTATGCGTTATGCGTTATGCGTTATTCGTTAAGCGTTATGCGTTATGCGTTATGCGTTATGCGTTATGCGTTATGCGTTATGCGTTATGCGTTATGCGTTATGCGTTATGCGTTATGGGCTATGCTTTATGCGTTATGCGTTATGCGTTATGCGTTATGCGTTATGCGTTATGCGTTATGCGTTATGCGTTATGCGTTATGCGTTATGCGTTATGCGTTATGCGTAATGCGTTATGCGTTATGCGTTATGCGTTATGCGTAATGCGTTATGCGTTATGCGTCAAGCGTTATCCGTTATGCGTTATGCGTTAAGCGTCATGCGATATGCGTTATGCGTTATGCGTTATGCGTTATGCGTTATGCGTTATGCGTTATGCGTTATGCGTTATGCGTTATGCGTTATGCGTTATGCGTTATGCGTTATGCGTTATGCGTTATGCGTTATGCGTTATGCGTTACGCGTTTTGCGTTATGCGTTATGCGTTATGCGTTATGAGCTATGCGTTACGCGTTATGCGTTATGCGTTATGCGTTATGCGTTACGCGTTACGCGTTATGCGTTATGCATTATGCGTTATGCGTTATGCGTTATGCGTTATGCGTTATGCGTTATGCGTTATGCGTTATGCGTTATGCGTTATGCGTTATGCGTTATGCGTTATGCGTTATGCGTTATGCGTTATGCGTTATGCGTTATGCGTTATGCGATATGCGTTATGCGTTATGCGTTATGCGTTATGCGTTATGCGTTATGCGTTATGCGTTATGCGTTATGCGTTATGCGTTATGCGTTATGCGTTATGCGTTATGCGTTATGCGTTATGCGTTATGCGTTATTCGTTAAGCGTTATGCGTTATGCGTTATGCGTTATGCGTTATGCGTTATGCGTTATGCGTTATGCGTTATGCGTTATGCGTTATGCGTTATGCGTTATGCGTTATGCGTTATGCGTTATGCGTTATGCGAAATGCGTTATGCGTTATGCGTTATGGGCTATGCTTTATGCGTTATGCGTTATGCGTTATGCGTTATGCGTTATGCGTTATGCGTTATGCGTTATGCGTTATGCGTTATGCGTTATGCGTTATGCGTTATGCGTTATGCGTAATGCGTTATGCGTTATGCGTTATGCGTTATGCGTAATGCGTTATGCGTTATGCGTCAAGCGTTATCCGTTATGCGTTATGCGTTAAGCGTCATGCGATATGCGTTATGCGTTATGCGTTATGCGTTATGCGTTATGCGTTATGCGTTATGCGTTATGCGTTATGCGTTATGCGTTATGCGTTATGCGTTATGCGTTATGCGTTATGCGTTATGCGTTATGAGCTATGCGTTACGCGTTATGCGTTATGCGTTATGCGTTATGCGTTATGCGTTACGCGTTACGCGTTATGCGTTATGCGTTATGCGTTATGCGTTATGCGTTATGCGTTATGCGTTATGCGTTATGCGTTATGCGTTATGCGTTATGCGTTATGCGTTATGCGTTATGCGTTATGCGTTATGCGTTATGCGTTATGCGATATGCGTTATGCGTTATGCGTTATGCGTTATGCGTTATGCGTTATGCGTTATGCGTTATGCGTTATGCGTTATGCGTTATGCGTTATGCGTTATGCGTTATGCGTTATGCGTTATGCGTTATGCGTTATGCGTTATGCGTTATGCGTTATGCGTTATGCGTTATGCGTTATGCGTTATGCGTTATGCGTTATGCGTTATGCGTTATGCGTTATGCGTTATGCGTTATGCGTTATGCGTTATGCGTTATGCGTTATGCGTTATGCGTTATGCGTTATGCGTTATGCGTTATGCGTTATGCGTTATGCGTTATGCGTTATGCGTTATGCGTTATGCGTTATGCGTTATGCGTTATGCGTTATGTGTTATGCGTTATGCGCAATGTGTTATGCGTTATGCGATATGCGTTATGCGTTATGCATTATGCGTTATGCGTTATGCGTTATGCGTTATGCGTTATGCGTTATGCGTTATGCGTTATGCGTTATGCGTTATGCGTTATGCGTTATGCGTTATGCGTTATGCGTTATGCGTTATGCGTTATGCGTTATGCGTTATGCGATATGCGTTATGCGTTATGCGTTATGCGTTATGCGTTATGCGTTATGCGTTATGCGTTATGCGTTATGCGTTATGCGTTATGCGTTATGCGTTATGCGTTATGCGTTATGCGTTATGCGTTATGCGTTATGCGTTATGCGTTATTCGTTAAGCGTTATGCGTTATGCGTTATGCGTTATGCGTTATGCGTTATGCGTTATGCGTTATGCGTTATGCGTTATGCGTTATGCGTTATGCGTTATGCGTTATGCGTTATGCGTTATGCGAAATGCGTTATGCGTTATGCGTTATGGGCTATGCTTTATGCGTTATGCGTTATGCGTTATGCGTTATGCGTTATGCGTTATGCGTTATGCGTTATGCGTTACGCGTTACGCGTTATGCGTTATGCGTTATGCGTTATGCGTTATGCGTTATGCGTTATGCGTTATGCGTTATGCGTTATGCGTTATGCGTTATGCGTTATGCGTTATGCGTTATGCGTTATGCGTTATGCGTTATGCGTTATGCGATATGCGTTATGCGTTATGCGTTATGCGTTATGCGTTATGCGTTATGCGTTATGCGTTATGCGTTATGCGTTATGCGTTATGCGTTATGCGTTATGCGTTATGCGTTATGCGTTATGCGTTATGCGTTATGCGTTATGCGTTATGCGTTATGCGTTATGCGTTATGCGTTATGCGTTATGCGTTATGCGTTATGCGTTATGCGTTATGCGTTATGCGTTATGCGTTATGCGTTATGCGTTATGCGTTATGCGTTATGCGTTATGCGTTATGCGTTATGCGTTATGCGTTATGCGTTATTCGTTATGCGTTAAGCGTCATGCGATATGCGTTATGCGTTATGCGTTATGCGTTATGCGTTATGCGTTATGCGTTATGCGTTATGCGTTATGCGTTATGCGTTATGCGTTATGCGTTATGCGTTATGCGTTATGCGTTATGCGTTATGCGTTATGCGTTATGCGTTATGCGTTATGCGTTATGCGTTATGCGTTATGCGTTATGCGTTATGCGTTATGCGTTATGCGTTATGCGTTATGCGTTATTCGTTATGCGTTATGCGTTATGCGTTATGCGTTATGCGTTATGCGTTATGCGTTATGCGTTATGCGTTATGCGTTATGCGTTATGCGTTATGCGTTATGCGTTATGCGTTATGCGTTATGCGTTATGCGTTATGCGTTATGCGTTATGCGTTATGCGTTATGCGTTATGCGTTATGCGTTATGCGTTATGCGTTATGCGTTATGCGTTATGCGTTATGCGTTATGCGTTATGCGTTATGCGTTATGCGTTATGCGTTATGCGTTATGCGTTATGCGTTATGCGTTATGCGTTATGCGTTATGCGTTATGCGTTATGCGTTATGCGTTATGCGTTATGCGTTATGCGTTATGCGTCATGCGTTATGCGTTATGCGTTATGCGTTATGCGTTATGCGTTATGCGTTATGCGTTATGCGTTATGCGTTATGCGTTATGCGTTATGCGTTATGCGTTATGCGTTATGCGTTATGCGTTATGCGTTATGCGTTATGCGTTATGCGTTATGCGTTATGCGTTATGCGTTATGCGTTATGCGTTATGCGTTATGCGTTATGCGTTATGCGTTATGCGTTATGCGTTATGCGTCATGCGTTATGCGTTATGCGTTATGCGTTATGCGTTATGCGTTATGCGTTATGCGTTATGCGTTATGCGTTATGCGTTATGCGTTATGCGTTATGCGTTATGCGTTATGAGCTATGCGTTACGCGTTATGCGTTATGCGTTATGCGTTAGGCGTTACGCGTTACGCGTTATGCGTTATGCGTTATGCGTTATGCGTTATGCGTTATGCGTTATGCGTTATGCGTTATGCGTTATGCGTTATGCGTTATGCGTTATGCGTTATGCGTTATGCGTTATGCGTTATGCGTTATGCGTTATGCGTTATGCGTTATGCGTTATGCGTTATGCGTTATGCGTTATGCGTTATGCGTTATGCGTTATGCGTTATGCGTTATGCGTTATGCGTTATGCGTTATGCGTTATGCGTTATGCGTTATGCGTTATGCGTTATGCGTTATGCGTTATGCGTTATGCGTTATGCGTTATGCGTTATGCGTTATGCGTTATGCGTTATGCGTTATGCGTTATGCGTTATGCGTTATGCGTTATGCGTTATGCGTTATGCGTTATTCGTTATGCGTTAAGCGTCATGCGATATGCGTTATGCGTTATGCGTTATGCGTTATGCGTTATGCGTTATGCGTTATGCGTTATGCGTTATGCGTTATGCGTTATGCGTTATGCGTTATGCGTTATGCGTTATGCGTTATGCGTTATGCGTTATGCGTTATGCGTTATGCGTTATGCGTTATGCGTTATGCGTTATGCGTTATGCGTTATGCGTTATGCGTTATTCGTTATGCGTTATGCGTTATGCGTTATGCGTTATGCGTTATGCGTTATGCGTTATGCGTTATGCGTTATGCGTTATGCGTTATGCGTTATGCGTTATGCGTTATGCGTTATGCGTTATGCGTTATGCGTTATGCGTTATGCGTTATGCGTTATGCGTTATGCGTTATGCGTTATGCGTTATGCGTTATGCGTTATGCGTTATGCGTTATGCGTTATGCGTTATGCGTTATGCGTTATGCGTTATGCGTTATGCGTTATGCGTTATGCGTTATGCGTTATGCGTTATGCGTTATGCGTTATGCGTTATGCGTTATGCGTTATGCGTTATGCGTTATGCGTTATGCGTTATGCGTTATGCGTTATGCGTTATGCGTTATGCGTTATGCGTTATGCGTTATGCGTTATGCGTCATGCGTTATGCGTTATGCGTTATGCGTTATGCGTTATGCGTTATGCGTTATGCGTTATGCGTTATGCGTTATGCGTTATGCGTTATGCGTTATGCGTTATGCGTTATGCGTTATGCGTTATGCGTTATGCGTTATGCGTTATGCGTTATGCGTTATGCGTTATGCGTTATGCGTTATGCGTTATGCGTTATGCGTTATGCGTTATGCGTTATGCGTTATGCGTTATGCGTTATGCGTTATGCGTTATGCGTTATGCGTTATGCGTTATGCGTTATGCGTCATGCGTTATGCGTTATGCGTTATGCGTTATGCGTTATGCGTTATGCGTTATGCGTTATGCGTTATGCGTTATGCGTTATGCGTTATGCGTTATGAGCTATGCGTTACGCGTTATGCGTTATGCGTTATGCGTTAGGCGTTACGCGTTACGCGTTATGCGTTATGCGTTATGCGTTATGCGTTATGCGTTATGCGTTATGCGTTATGCGTTATGCGTTATGCGTTATGCGTTATGCGTTATGCGTTATGCGTTATGCGTTATGCGTTATGCGTTATGCGTTATGCGTTATGCGTTATGCGTTATGCGTTATTCGTTATGCGTTAAGCGTCATGCGATATGCGATATGCGTTATGCGTTATGCGTTATGCGTTATGCGTTATGCGTTATGCGTTATGCGTTATGCGTTATGCGTTATGCGTTATGCGTTATGCGTTATGCGTTATGCGTTATGCGTTATGCGTTATGCGTTATGCGTTATGCGTTATGCGTTATGCGTTATGCGTTATGCGTTATGCGTTATGCGTTATGCGTTATGCGTTATGCGTTATGCGTTATGCGTTATGCGTTATGCGTTATTCGTTATGCGTTATGCGTTATGCGTTATGCGTTATGCGTTATGCGTTATGCGTTATGCGTTATGCGTTATGCGTTATGCGTTATGCGTTATGCGTTATGCGTTATGCGTTATGCGTTATGCGTTATGCGTTATGCGTTATGCGTTATGCGTTATGCGTTATGCGTTATGCGTTATGCGTTATGCGTCATGCGTCATGCGTTATGCGTTATGCGTTATGCGTTATGCGTTATGCGTTATGCGTTATGCGTTATGCGTTATGCGTTATGCGTTATGCGTTATGCGTTATGCGTTATGCGTTATGCGTTATGCGTTATGCGTTATGCGTTATGCGTTATGCGTTATGCGTTATGCGTTATGGGCTATGCTTTATGCGTTATGCGTTATGCGTTATGCGTTATGCGTTATGCGTTATGCGTTATGCGTTATGCGTTATGCGTTATGCGTTATGCGTTATGCGTTATGCGTTATGCGTTATGCGTTATGCGTTATGCGTTATGCGTTATGCGTTATGCGTTATGCGTTATGCGTTATGCGTTATGCGTTATGCGTTATGCGTTATGCGTTATGCGTTATGCGTTATGCGTTATGCGTTATGCGTTATGCGTTATGCGTTATGCGTTATGCGTTATGCGTTATGCGTTATGCGTTATGCGTTATGCGTTATGCGTTATGCGTTATGCGTTATGCGTTATGCGTAATGCGTTAAGCGTTATGCGATATGCGTTATGCGTTAATCGTTAAGCGTTATGCGTTATGCGCTATGCGGTATGCGTTATTCGTTATGCGTTATGCGTTATGCGTTATGCGTTATGCGTTATTCGTTAAGCGTTATGCGTTATGCGTTATGCGTTATGCGTTATGCGTTATGCGTTATGCGTTATGCGTTATGCGTTATGCGTTATGCGTTATGGGCTATGCTTTATGCGTTATGCGTTATGCGTTATGCGTTATGCGTTATGCGTTATGCGTTATGCGTTATGCGTTATGCGTTATGCGTTATGCGTTATGCGTTATGCGTAATGCGTTATGCGTTATGCGTTATGCGTTATGCGTAATGCGTTATGCGTTATGCGTCAAGCGTTATCCGTTATGCGTTATGCGTTAAGCGTCATGCGATATGCGTTATGCGTTATGCGTTATGCGTTATGCGTTATGCGTTATGCGTTATGCGTTATGCGTTATGCGTTATGCGTTATGCGTTATGCGTTATGCGTTATGCGTTATGCGTTATGCGTTATGCGTTATGCGTTACGCGTTTTGCGTTATGCGTTATGCGTTATGCGTTATGAGCTATGCGTTACGCGTTATGCGTTATGCGTTATGCGTTATGCGTTACGCGTTACGCGTTATGCGTTATGCATTATGCGTTATGCGTTATGCGTTATGCGTTATGCGTTATGCGTTATGCGTTATGCGTTATGCGTTATGCGTTATGCGTTATGCGTTATGCGTTATGCGTTATGCGTTATGCGTTATGCGTTATGCGTTATGCGTTATGCGATATGCGTTATGCGTTATGCGTTATGCGTTATGCGTTATGCGTTATGCGTTATGCGTTATGCGTTATGCGTTATGCGTTATGCGTTATGCGTTATGCGTTATGCGTTATGCGTTATGCGTTATGCGTTATTCGTTAAGCGTTATGCGTTATGCGTTATGCGTTATGCGTTATGCGTTATGCGTTATGCGTTATGCGTTATGCGTTATGCGTTATGCGTTATGCGTTATGCGTTATGCGTTATGCGTTATGCGTTATGCGAAATGCGTTATGCGTTATGCGTTATGGGCTATGCTTTATGCGTTATGCGTTATGCGTTATGCGTTATGCGTTATGCGTTATGCGTTATGCGTTATGCGTTATGCGTTATGCGTTATGCGTTATGCGTTATGCGTTATGCGTAATGCGTTATGCGTTATGCGTTATGCGTTATGCGTAATGCGTTATGCGTTATGCGTCAAGCGTTATCCGTTATGCGTTATGCGTTAAGCGTCATGCGATATGCGTTATGCGTTATGCGTTATGCGTTATGCGTTATGCGTTATGCGTTATGCGTTATGCGTTATGCGTTATGCGTTATGCGTTATGCGTTATGCGTTATGCGTTATGCGTTATGCGTTATGAGCTATGCGTTACGCGTTATGCGTTATGCGTTATGCGTTATGCGTTACGCGTTACGCGTTATGCGTTATGCGTTATGCGTTATGCGTTATGCGTTATGCGTTATGCGTTATGCGTTATGCGTTATGCGTTATGCGTTATGCGTTATGCGTTATGCGTTATGCGTTATGCGTTATGCGTTATGCGTTATGCGATATGCGTTATGCGTTATGCGTTATGCGTTATGCGTTATGCGTTATGCGTTATGCGTTATGCGTTATGCGTTATGCGTTATGCGTTATGCGTTATGCGTTATGCGTTATGCGTTATGCGTTATGCGTTATGCGTTATGCGTTATGCGTTATGCGTTATGCGTTATGCGTTATGCGTTATGCGTTATGCGTTATGCGTTATGCGTTATGCGTTATGCGTTATGCGTTATGCGTTATGCGTTATGCGTTATGCGTTATGCGTTATGCGTTATGCGTTATGCGTTATGCGTTATGCGTTATGCGTTATGCGTTATGCGTTATGCGTTATGCGTTATGCGTTATGCGTTATGCGTTATGTGTTATGCGTTATGCGCAATGTGTTATGCGTTATGCGATATGCGTTATGCGTTATGCATTATGCGTTATGCGTTATGCGTTATGCGTTATGCGTTATGCGTTATGCGTTATGCGTTATGCGTTATGCGTTATGCGTTATGCGTTATGCGTTATGCGTTATGCGTTATGCGTTATGCGTTATGCGTTATGCGTTATGCGATATGCGTTATGCGTTATGCGTTATGCGTTATGCGTTATGCGTTATGCGTTATGCGTTATGCGTTATGCGTTATGCGTTATGCGTTATGCGTTATGCGTTATGCGTTATGCGTTATGCGTTATGCGTTATGCGTTATGCGTTATTCGTTAAGCGTTATGCGTTATGCGTTATGCGTTATGCGTTATGCGTTATGCGTTATGCGTTATGCGTTATGCGTTATGCGTTATGCGTTATGCGTTATGCGTTATGCGTTATGCGTTATGCGAAATGCGTTATGCGTTATGCGTTATGGGCTATGCTTTATGCGTTATGCGTTATGCGTTATGCGTTATGCGTTATGCGTTATGCGTTATGCGTTATGCGTTATGCGTTATGCGTTATGCGTTATGCGTTATGCGTTATGCGTTATGCGTTATGCGTAATGCGTTATGCGTTATGCGTTATGCGTTATGCGTAATGCGTTATGCGTAATGCGTTATGCGTTATGCGTTATGCGTTATGCGTAATGCGTTATGCGTTATGCGTCAAGCGTTATCCGTTATGCGTTATGCGTTAAGCGTCATGCGATATGCGTTATGCGTTATGCGTTATGCGTTATGCGTTATGCGTTATGCGTTATGCGTTATGCGTTATGCGTTATGCGTTATGCGTTATGCGTTATGCGTTATGCGTTATGCGTTATGCGTTATGCGTTATGCGTTATGCGTTATGCGTTATGCGTTATGCGTTATGCGTTATGCGTTATGCGTTATGCGTTATGCGTTATGCGTTATGCGTTATGCGTTATGCGTTATGCGTTATGCGTTATGCGTTATGCGTTATGCGTTATGCGTTATGCGTTATGCGTTATGCGTTATTCGTTACGCGTTATGCGTTATGCGTTATGCGTTATGCGTTATGCGTTATGCGTTATGCGTTACGCGTTTTGCGTTATGCGTTATGCGTTATGCGTTATGAGCTATGCGTTACGCGTTATGCGTTATGCGTTATGCGTTATGCGTTATGCGTTATGCGTTATGCGTTATGCGTTATGCGTTATGCGTTATGCGTTATGCGTTATGCGTTATGCGTTATGCGTTATGCGTTATGCGTTATGCGTTATGCGATATGCGTTATGCGTTATGCGTTATGCGTTATGCGTTATGCGTTATGCGTTATGCGTTATGCGTTATGCGTTATGCGTTATGCGTTATGCGTTATGCGTTATGCGTTATGCGTTATGCGTTATGCGTTATGCGTTATGCGTTATGCGTTATGCGTTATGCGTTATGCGTTATGCGTTATGCGTTATGCGTTATGCGTTATGCGTTATGCGTTATGCGTTATGCGTTATGCGTTATGCGTTATGCGTTATGCGTTATGCGTTATGCGTTATGCGTTATGCGTTATGCGTTATGCGTTATGCGTTATGCGTTATGTGTTATGCGTTATGCGCAATGTGTTATGCGTTATGCGATATGCGTTATGCGTTATGCGTTATGCGTTATGCGTTATGCGTTATGCGTTATGCGTTATGCGTTATGCGTTATGCGTTATGCGTTATGCGTTATGCGTTATGCGTTATGCGTTATGCGTTATGCGTTATGCGTTATGCGTTATGCGTCATGCGTTATGCGTTATGCGTTATGCGTTATGCGTTATGCGTTATGCGTTATGCGTTATGCGTTATGCGTTATGCGTTATGCGTTATGCGTTATGCGTTATGCGTTATGCGTTATGCGTTATGCGTTATGCGTTATGCGTTATGCGTTATGCGTTATGCGTTATGCGTTATGCGTTATGCGTTATGCGTTATGCGTTATGCGTTATGAGCTATGCGTTACGCGTTATGCGTTATGCGTTATGCGTTATGCGTTATGCGTTATGCGTTATGCGTTATGCGTTATGCGTTATGCGTTATGCGTTATGCGTTATGCGTTATGCGTTATGCGTTATGCGTTATGCGATATGCGTTATGCGTTATGCGTTATGCGTTATGCGTTATGCGTTATGCGTTATGCGTTATGCGTTATGCGTTATGCGTTATGCGTTATGCGTTATGCGTTATGCGTTATGCGTTATGCGTTATGCGTTATGCGTTATGCGTTATGCGTTATGCGTTATGCGTTATGCGTTATGCGTTATGCGTTATGCGTTATGCGTTATGCGTTATGCGTTATGCGTTATGCGTTATGCGTTATGCGTTATGCGTTATGCGTTATGCGTTATGCGTTATGCGTTATGCGTTATGCGTTATGCGTTATGCGTTATGCGTTATGCGTTATGCGTTATGCGTTATGCGTTATGCGTTATGTGTTATGCGTTATGCGCAATGTGTTATGCGTTATGCGATATGCGTTATGCGTTATGCATTATGCGTTATGCGTTATGCGTTATGCGTTATGCGTTATGCGTTATGCGTTATGCGTTATGCGTTATGCGTTATGCGTTATGCGTTATGCGTTATGCGTTATGCGTTATGCGTTATGCGTTATGCGTTATGCGTTATGCGTTATGCGTTATGCGTTATGCGTTATGCGTTATGCGTTATGCGTTATGCGTTATGCGTTATGCGTTATGCGTTATGCGTTATGCGTTATGCGTTATGCGTTATGCGTTATGCGTTATGCGTTATGCGTTATGCGTTATGCGTTATGCGTAATGCGTTAAGCGTTATGCGATATGCGTTATGCGTTAATCGTTAAGCGTTATGCGTTATGCGCTATGCGGTATGCGTTATTCGTTATGCGTTATGCGTTATGCGTTATGCGTTATGCGTTATTCGTTAAGCGTTATGCGTTATGCGTTATGCGTTATGCGTTATGCGTTATGCGTTATGCGTTATGCGTTATGCGTTATGCGTTATGCGTTATGGGCTATGCTTTATGCGTTATGCGTTATGCGTTATGCGTTATGCGTTATGCGTTATGCGTTATGCGTTATGCGTTATGCGTTATGCGTTATGCGTTATGCGTTATGCGTAATGCGTTATGCGTTATGCGTTATGCGTTATGCGTAATGCGTTATGCGTTATGCGTCAAGCGTTATCCGTTATGCGTTATGCGTTAAGCGTCATGCGATATGCGTTATGCGTTATGCGTTATGCGTTATGCGTTATGCGTTATGCGTTATGCGTTATGCGTTATGCGTTATGCGTTATGCGTTATGCGTTATGCGTTATGCGTTATGCGTTATGCGTTATGCGTTACGCGTTTTGCGTTATGCGTTATGCGTTATGCGTTATGAGCTATGCGTTACGCGTTATGCGTTATGCGTTATGCGTTATGCGTTACGCGTTACGCGTTATGCGTTATGCATTATGCGTTATGCGTTATGCGTTATGCGTTATGCGTTATGCGTTATGCGTTATGCGTTATGCGTTATGCGTTATGCGTTATGCGTTATGCGTTATGCGTTATGCGTTATGCGTTATGCGTTATGCGTTATGCGTTATGCGATATGCGTTATGCGTTATGCGTTATGCGTTATGCGTTATGCGTTATGCGTTATGCGTTATGCGTTATGCGTTATGCGTTATGCGTTATGCGTTATGCGTTATGCGTTATGCGTTATGCGTTATGCGTTATGCGTTATTCGTTAAGCGTTATGCGTTATGCGTTATGCGTTATGCGTTATGCGTTATGCGTTATGCGTTATGCGTTATGCGTTATGCGTTATGCGTTATGCGTTATGCGTTATGCGTTATGCGTTATGCGAAATGCGTTATGCGTTATGCGTTATGGGCTATGCTTTATGCGTTATGCGTTATGCGTTATGCGTTATGCGTTATGCGTTATGCGTTATGCGTTATGCGTTATGCGTTATGCGTTATGCGTTATGCGTTATGCGTTATGCGTAATGCGTTATGCGTTATGCGTTATGCGTTATGCGTAATGCGTTATGCGTTATGCGTCAAGCGTTATCCGTTATGCGTTATGCGTTAAGCGTCATGCGATATGCGTTATGCGTTATGCGTTATGCGTTATGCGTTATGCGTTATGCGTTATGCGTTATGCGTTATGCGTTATGCGTTATGCGTTATGCGTTATGCGTTATGCGTTATGCGTTATGCGTTATGAGCTATGCGTTACGCGTTATGCGTTATGCGTTATGCGTTATGCGTTATGCGTTACGCGTTACGCGTTATGCGTTATGCGTTATGCGTTATGCGTTATGCGTTATGCGTTATGCGTTATGCGTTATGCGTTATGCGTTATGCGTTATGCGTTATGCGTTATGCGTTATGCGTTATGCGTTATGCGTTATGCGTTATGCGATATGCGTTATGCGTTATGCGTTATGCGTTATGCGTTATGCGTTATGCGTTATGCGTTATGCGTTATGCGTTATGCGTTATGCGTTATGCGTTATGCGTTATGCGTTATGCGTTATGCGTTATGCGTTATGCGTTATGCGTTATGCGTTATGCGTTATGCGTTATGCGTTATGCGTTATGCGTTATGCGTTATGCGTTATGCGTTATGCGTTATGCGTTATGCGTTATGCGTTATGCGTTATGCGTTATGCGTTATGCGTTATGCGTTATGCGTTATGCGTTATGCGTTATGCGTTATGCGTTATGCGTTATGCGTTATGCGTTATGCGTTATGCGTTATGCGTTATGCGTTATGCGTTATGTGTTATGCGTTATGCGCAATGTGTTATGCGTTATGCGATATGCGTTATGCGTTATGCATTATGCGTTATGCGTTATGCGTTATGCGTTATGCGTTATGCGTTATGCGTTATGCGTTATGCGTTATGCGTTATGCGTTATGCGTTATGCGTTATGCGTTATGCGTTATGCGTTATGCGTTATGCGTTATGCGTTATGCGATATGCGTTATGCGTTATGCGTTATGCGTTATGCGTTATGCGTTATGCGTTATGCGTTATGCGTTATGCGTTATGCGTTATGCGTTATGCGTTATGCGTTATGCGTTATGCGTTATGCGTTATGCGTTATGCGTTATGCGTTATTCGTTAAGCGTTATGCGTTATGCGTTATGCGTTATGCGTTATGCGTTATGCGTTATGCGTTATGCGTTATGCGTTATGCGTTATGCGTTATGCGTTATGCGTTATGCGTTATGCGTTATGCGAAATGCGTTATGCGTTATGCGTTATGGGCTATGCTTTATGCGTTATGCGTTATGCGTTATGCGTTATGCGTTATGCGTTATGCGTTATGCGTTATGCGTTATGCGTTATGCGTTATGCGTTATGCGTTATGCGTTATGCGTTATGCGTTATGCGTAATGCGTTATGCGTTATGCGTTATGCGTTATGCGTAATGCGTTATGCGTAATGCGTTATGCGTTATGCGTTATGCGTTATGCGTAATGCGTTATGCGTTATGCGTCAAGCGTTATCCGTTATGCGTTATGCGTTAAGCGTCATGCGATATGCGTTATGCGTTATGCGTTATGCGTTATGCGTTATGCGTTATGCGTTATGCGTTATGCGTTATGCGTTATGCGTTATGCGTTATGCGTTATGCGTTATGCGTTATGCGTTATGCGTTATGCGTTATGCGTTATGCGTTATGCGTTATGCGTTATGCGTTATGCGTTATGCGTTATGCGTTATGCGTTATGCGTTATGCGTTATGCGTTATGCGTTATGCGTTATGCGTTATGCGTTATGCGTTATGCGTTATGCGTTATGCGTTATGCGTTATGCGTTATTCGTTACGCGTTATGCGTTATGCGTTATGCGTTATGCGTTATGCGTTATGCGTTATGCGTTACGCGTTTTGCGTTATGCGTTATGCGTTATGCGTTATGAGCTATGCGTTACGCGTTATGCGTTATGCGTTATGCGTTATGCGTTATGCGTTATGCGTTATGCGTTATGCGTTATGCGTTATGCGTTATGCGTTATGCGTTATGCGTTATGCGTTATGCGTTATGCGTTATGCGTTATGCGATATGCGTTATGCGTTATGCGTTATGCGTTATGCGTTATGCGTTATGCGTTATGCGTTATGCGTTATGCGTTATGCGTTATGCGTTATGCGTTATGCGTTATGCGTTATGCGTTATGCGTTATGCGTTATGCGTTATGCGTTATGCGTTATGCGTTATGCGTTATGCGTTATGCGTTATGCGTTATGCGTTATGCGTTATGCGTTATGCGTTATGCGTTATGCGTTATGCGTTATGCGTTATGCGTTATGCGTTATGCGTTATGCGTTATGCGTTATGCGTTATGCGTTATGTGTTATGCGTTATGCGCAATGTGTTATGCGTTATGCGATATGCGTTATGCGTTATGCGTTATGCGTTATGCGTTATGCGTTATGCGTTATGCGTTATGCGTTATGCGTTATGCGTTATGCGTTATGCGTTATGCGTTATGCGTTATGCGTTATGCGTTATGCGTTATGCGTTATGCGTTATGCGTCATGCGTTATGCGTTATGCGTTATGCGTTATGCGTTATGCGTTATGCGTTATGCGTTATGCGTTATGCGTTATGCGTTATGCGTTATGCGTTATGCGTTATGCGTTATGCGTTATGCGTTATGCGTTATGCGTTATGCGTTATTCGTTATGCGTTATGCGTTATGCGTTATGCGTTATGCGTTATGCGTTACGCGTTATGCGTTATGCGTTATGCGTTATGCGTTATGCGTTATGCGTTATGCGTTACGCGTTATGCGTTACGCGTTATGCGTTATGCGTTATGCGTTATGCGTTATGCGTTATGCGTTATGCGTTATGAGCTATGCGTTACGCGTTATGCGTTATGCGTTAGGCGTTACGCGTTACGCGTTATGCGTTATGCGTTATGCGTTATGCGTTATGCGTTATGCGTTATGCGTTATGCGTTATGCGTTATGCGTTATGCGTTATGCGTTATGCGTTATGCGTTATGCGTTATGCGTTATGCGTTATGCGTTATGCGTTATGCGTTATGCGTTATGCGTTATGCGTTATGCGTTATGCGTTATGCGTTATGCGTTATGCGTTATGCGTTATGCGTTATGCGTTATGCGTTATGCGTTATGCGTTATGCGTTATGCGTTATGCGTTATGCGTTATGCGTTATGCGTTATGCGTTATGCGTTATGCGTTATGCGTTATGCGTTATGCGTTATTCGTTATGCGTTAAGCGTCATGCGATATGCGTTATGCGTTATGCGTTATGCGTTATGCGTTATGCGTTATGCGTTATGCGTTATGCGTTATGCGTTATGCGTTATGCGTTATGCGTTATGCGTTATGCGTTATGCGTTATGCGTTATGCGTTATGCGTTATGAGCTATGCGTTACGCGTTATGCGTTATGCGTTATGCGTTAGGCGTTACGCGTTACGCGTTATGCGTTATGCGTTATGCGTTATGCGTTATGCGTTATGCGTTATGCGTTATGCGTTATGCGTTATGCGTTATGCGTTATGCGTTATGCGTTATGCGTTATGCGTTATGCGTTATGCGTTATGCGTTATGCGTTATGCGTTATGCGTTATGCGTTATGCGTTATGCGTTATGCGTTATGCGTTATGCGTTATGCGTTATGCGTTATGCGTTATGCGTTATGCGTTATGCGTTATGCGTTATGCGTTATGCGTTATGCGTTATGCGTTATGCGTTATGCGTTATGCGTTATGCGTTATGCGTTATGCGTTATGCGTTATGCGTTATGCGTTATGCGTTATGCGTTATGCGTTATTCGTTATGCGTTATGCGTTATGCGTTATGCGTTATGCGTTATGCGTTATGCGTTATGCGTTACGCGTTACGCGTTATGCGTTATGCGTTATGCGTTATGCGTTATGCGTTATTCGTTATGCGTTATGCGTTATGCGTTATGCGTTATGCGTTATGCGTTATGCGTTATGCGTTATGCGTTATGCGTTATGCGTTATGCGTTATGCGTTATGCGTTATGCGTTATGCGTTATGCGTTATGCGTTATGCGTTATGCGTTATGCGTTATGCGTTATGCGTTATGCGTTATGCGTTTTGCGTTATGCGTTATGCGTTATGCGTTATGCGTAATGCGTTAAGCGTTATGCGATATGCATTATGCGTTAATTGTTAAGCGTTATGCGTTATGCGCTATGCGGTATGCGTTATTCGTTATGCGTTATGCGTTATGCGTTATGCGTTATTCGTTAAGCGTTATGCGTTATGCGTTATGCGTTATGCGTTATGCGTTATGCGTTATGCGTTATGCGTTATGCGAAATGCGTTATGCGTTATGCGTTATGGGCTATGCTTTATGCGTTATGCGTTATGCGTTATGCGTTATGCGTTATGCGTTATGCGTTATGCGTTATGCGTTATGCGTTATGCGTTATGCGTTATGCGTAATGCGTTATGCGTTATGCGTTATGCGTTATGCGTAATGCGTTATGCGTTATGCGTCAAGCGTTATCCGTTATGCGTTATGCGTTAAGCGTCATGCGATATGCGTTATGCGTTATGCGTTATGCGTTATGCGTTATGCGTTATGCGTCATGCGCTATGCGATATGCGTTATGCGTTATGCGCGATGCGTTATGCGTTATGCGTTATGAGTTATGCGTTATGCGTTATGCGTTATGCGTCATGCGTTATGCGTTATGCGTTATGCGTTATGCGTTATGCGTTATGCGTTATGCGTTATGCGTTATGCGTCAAGCGTTATCCGTTATGCGTTATGCGTTATGCGTTAAGCGTCATGCGTTATGCGTTATGCGCGATGCGTTATGCGTTATGCGTTATGCGTTATGCGTTATGCGTCAAGCGTTATCCGTTATGCGTTATGCGTTATGCGTTAAGCGTCATGCGTTATGCGTTATGCGCGATGCGTTATGCGTTATGCGTTATGCGTTATGCGTTATGCGTTATGCGTTATGCGTTATGCGTTATGCGTTATGCGTTATGCGTTATGCGTTATGCGTTATGCGTTATGCGTTATGCGTTATGCGTTATGCGTTATGCGTTATGCGTTATGCGTTATGCGTTATGCGTTATGCGTTATGCGTTATGCGTTATGCGTTATGCGTTATGCGTTATGCGTTATGCGTTATGCGTTATGCGTTATGCGTTATGCGTTATGCGTTATGCGTAATGCGTTAAGCGTCATGCGATATGCATTATGCGTTAATCGTTAAGCGTTATGCGTTATGCGCTATGCGGTATGCGTTATTCGTTATGCGTTATGCGTTATGCGTTATGCGTTATGCGTTAAGCGTTATGCGATATGCGTTATGCGTTATGCGTTAATCGTTAAGCGTTATACGTTATGCGCTATGCGGTATGAATTATTCGTTATGCGTTATGCGTTATGCGTTATGCGTTATGCGTTATTCGTTAAGCGTTATGCGTTATGCGTTATGCGTTATGCGTTATGCGTTATGCGTTATGCGTTATGCGTTATGCGTTATGCGTTATGCGTTATGCGTTATGCTTTATGCGTTATGCGTTATGCGTTATGCGTTATGCGTTGTGCGTTCTGCGTTATGCGTTATGCGTTATGCGTTATGCGTTATGCGTTATGCGTTATGCGTTATGCGTTATGCGTTATGCGTTATGCGTTATGCGTTATGCGTTATGCGTTATGCGTTATGCGTTATGCGTTATGCGTTATGCGTTATGCGTTATGCGTTATGCGTTATGCGTTATGTGTTATGCGTTATGCGTTATGCGTTATGCGTTATGCGTTATGCGTTATGCGTTATGCGTTATGCGTTATGCGTTATGCGTTATGCGTTATGCGTTATGCGTTATGCGTTATGCGTTATGCGTTATGCGTTATGCGTTATGCGTTATGCGTTATGCGTTATGCGTTATGCGTTATTCGTTATGCGTTATGCGTTATGCGTTATGCGTTATGCGTTATGCGTTACGCGTTACGCGTTATGCGTTATGCGTTATGCGTTATGCGTTATGCGTTATTCGTTATGCGTTATGCGTTATGCGTTATGCGTTATGCGTTATGCGTTATGCGTTATGCGTTATGCGTTATGCGTTATGCGTTATGCGTTATGCGTTATGCGTTATGCGTTATGCGTTATGCGTTATGCGTTATGCGTTATGCGTTATGCGTTATGCGTTATGCGTTATGCGTTATGCGTTATGCGTTATGCGTTATGCGTTATGCGTTATGCGTTATGCGTTATGCGTTATGCGTTATGCGTTATGCGTTATGCGTTATGCGTAATGCGTTAAGCGTTATGCGATATGCATTATGCGTTAATCGTTAAGCGTTATGCGTTATGCGC